>NW_010336234.1:8868-61467 GCF_000700745.2 Antrostomus carolinensis | reverse complement strand
GGGGGTGGGAAAGGGGGGAAAACAGGAAAAATTGCATGTGGCAAATAATTTACTGCCAGAGACGTCTATCAAAGAGATCACTCTCTAAGCTCCAGATGGCAAGTCTCCTACAGGAAGCAGCTGGTCCTTTGGCAGAATGTCCTCAAAAAGTGCCAATGGCTAAGTCTGTCTGTGGTAATTCAGGGCCACCACAGGAATTTTATGCTGAAATTATTTCAGCTGTACAAGCTAAGCCCTTGTTCTTCAGCAGACCAGAGATGGCAGCCAGACCCACTGTTTTATCACATACCACCCACCATGCCAGAGATGTTCTTTTCTCTGTGAGGGTGCATGTGGGTGTACCATGTGCTTTGAACTGCCTTTATCATAATAAAAAAAGGTGGTGAACTTGATTTATTAGTTGGGCGACTGTCTGCAATTTCTTCAAGCAGTGACATAGATTACTCTGTGTGTAAAATAGCTAGCCAACCTATGGTACTAAGGTGTGTAAGAAAAAGAACAGTAGGTCATCTTTTATGCACAGTGGATGATACCCTGATTTCCTTACTCAATTTTATTCAGGTGTTAAGCAGAATAATTCTTATATTTTAAGTTCAGTACTACTTGATTTATTGCCATTCCAAAACTTAATGCAATCCATAGGTAATAAGATAATCCTAAATTGATTCTGTTTTCAAATTTCTCTTATATCTGATCTGGATGTTTGGTGCACAGTTCAGCTTATTTCTTCTGGTCCTTCAGGCTCCCAGTCTTCTAGAATCTCCTTAGGACAAGAAACAGGTAACTTGTTTTCAAACACATTTTTAAAGCCAGACAACATGTAGCTCCTCTTCCTTCTACATAAAATGCTCCTCAACATTTTTAAGATGCTGATCAGTGATGCCTCATTACAGTGTTTGTAAGATGACCACTTAACTTCTCCAAACAGCAAATAAACCCAGTGCATGCTCAGCAGCCTTGTTCTGCACTAGTGTGCAGGACGCTCACCATTCATAGCCTCGATCTTCCTACACCAGCTATACTGGTTGACAGAAAATGCAATCCCTAAAAAATTAGAACACCTTCTAACTTACATAAGTACATTAATAGCTTAGGAAACAGTCAATGACACACAATGTCAAGATTTCCACTCAGACTGCAAAGCCCTGCTCACTCTACACATCAGTGGCACCAGCTGTAGCCCAATTAAACTCCACGGTGCACAGGTGTTCCCAGAAATGAGTAACAAAAGCAAACTTCCCTTTAGGGTTCTGAAAAAAAAATAGAGTTCTTTAACTTCTTCAGGTCTTCAAACATCAAACAGATTAAAGAAATGGGAATGAAAGAGAAAACAACATACAAAGGAATAACAATAATCTGAATAACTTAATTAAATTTAACATGTATTTGTACTAGAAAATACATATGCTAATGGTTTATCTGTACAAACCAAGACTCATGAAGCATTTTAGGAATTTGACATGAAAGTCCACTTTCGTTTTAGCTCTGTGTTAAAGGAGTTCTAACCTGGAAAAACAAAATGTACCATCCAAAAGACAAAATACAGTATTTCTAAACAATATTCTAAAGCTTCATCTTTCATTGACATTTAAATGCTACCTGCAGTAAAGACAATTTGGGGTAAAAGTAACTCAACTGTCTACAATTTTTGGCAACATTTCAGTGTGTCTGCGAACAGAGGGGAATCAATTTACATAAAATATCAAATAGAAAATGTGACCACTTAATTTTAAAAACTTAAAAAAGCTCACAACTGCAACATTCCAAAGAGCTAAATGAAAGAACACAAGGAAAAGATTTCTATGGAAATATAATAATGGAAAAAACCCCACACATTAAATTCACCTTAGAATAACTTGTTTGATAAAAGAAACTAACTTCATTTTCATGCTAAGAAATTAATCAAGGTGAATATTTTGAGTGTTTCATTAATCAGTAACACATTATTTCATTACACCAATAAACTTGCTCTGACAAAATGAGCAAATATATGTTTATTAATTAAACTACTAGAGAGCCAAGATACTACAGTACAGTTGTCAACATGTAAGATTAATAGATTAACATTCTCTTATTAAAAATAAGAGCACTTATACTGAGTAATTGATCTTATTTTCTTAATAGATGCTCTAAGAGAAGCTGTGAGGCTGTACAGAGAATACAAACAATAAAAATTTAATTAGACTATGAACGACAGCCTTTTCAATTGCAGACAATATTTACCCTTATTGATATGACCAGCCAATATCATATAATATCACTGGCAGATGGTCAATTGTCTTATAAATTATTCTGATATACTAACTGTCAACACAGCAGATTTTCAGCTCATAAAAAGATATTCATTAGTAATACCATTAATACCTACACACTGAACAAAGATTTTTTTCATAATTTTATAAGGTAACAACAGTCCTACAAAATGGATAGGTCAATAAAATTCAAAAACTCAAGACAATAAAAATAATCAAAGTCCATAATGCAGCTGCATTGGGTAGATCATGGGACAACATTAGCTCCCAAAATAATCATTACATGATAATGTGGAATATTTTTGCTTCTGTAGCTTCTAGATGGGTAGATATAACCAATTAATTCACAGATGCCATTTTTAATAGTTTTTCTTACCTGACATTATCAGTTTAGAAAGAGAAAGAAGGCACAAGCACACTGCTCTTCCATTAATTAACATAGGAATGGGAGAAGGGAGCTGCTTCAAAAAGAGATTTTACAAGCCCTCAATAGTAGTTTGGAAAAATCGTGATTCTGGCTAATAGAGTTGATGTATTCAGCCAAACTCTTCGATGTTTTACAGTTTTATTTTAAGTTGAAATTTAAGAGTTAAATAAGGCAGGAGAAACAATACCTTGGGAACTACAGCTGGAAAATGGATCACTGAGTCTCTGGGACCAGAAACCTGAATCTTATACTGTGCTTTTGTCACATGTGCTTTGTATGACTGGTTACCGCTCCACGTCTACCACATCAAATCAAAGCACTTCCAAAGAGACAAAGTTCCACACATCTCCTGAAAAATCTATTCATATAAATTCTTTTTATTTGATCTGGAGAGAAAGACTCAGAGACAGGATTGAAGCTTTCCGTGCTGAGCTCAGATCGCATCCTTCCTTTGTAAACAGTTGATTCAAATCACAATACTTAGATAGAATAAGTTCCTCAAAGCAATAACCATTCATATTTTTTTTCAAACTGCATGCAAAAATAATGATCCCTATCTCTCATTCTTAATAGGATTGCAGATGCTGCTTGATGACAATTGAACTTGTGAACATTTTTTTTTTTTTTTTTAATTAGCGATGCCTCAAAATAGAAACCTGAATGCAAAAATCCACAAAGTTTGTCTAGAGGTTTGTAAGACTTTGTCCATTGTATTGCTGACAAAGTCTAAAGGTCAGTCAGGGAGCTAACTCTTCAAGAAGCATTTCATGAGCTTGGCCCTGTTCCCAGCCAAGTGCCATACTGCAGTCTTACAAACTATGGAAAACCAGTGCTGTAGACATCTCAGAATTTCTGCCTAGGTCTGGTTTTAAAAAGAGACTTCTGGTTTTTTGAGAGTAAAATTTCTGCTTTTCCAGGACTATTGTGCTTTCACTAAGACTCAAACTGTCAAAGGCATGGTAAATCAGTCACAAAAGTGAAAACCAAGAGATGGCCACAACATGCCACAACAATTGTCATAAGTAGTGACAGTTTCACTATTCATAGTTTGGAAAGATTGATACACTGATAAAGAGATACACTGTTTTAAATCTGCCTTCTGAAGCCACTCTGAATTAACAGTTGTGGGACAGTTCTTTCCTAAAAAAAACCATGCTTAATATTGGGGAATAACTGGATGAAAATCAACCAAGAAAGGAATTAAATTTTTCAACCTTTGAACTCATTATTTTTTCTCTTAGTACCCCATAAACCTAATTAATGCATTCTGGACAGTGCATGGAGCTGACTTTTCCAGAGAAGAAAATGCAGACTGTTTTTTCCCTCTTTGCTAGTTCATCAGATTTTGACAGGATGGCTGTAATCAAGCCTAGACTTGGTAGACCTCAGGTTATAAAACCTTGGGTGCAGATGCGACCTTTGGCATTTTCACTAAAAGTATTTATTTTTCAATGCCAATTCTGGAGAGACTACATTAGGGTGAGAAATTTTCCAAAATGTTACAACTCTAGGAAAACACACAATAAAGAAAAGCTACAGGTAGCCTGAAGTATGTCATACTTTCTGTCTGATAAGTATTATACTTGTTGTTATATAAGTATACAACTTTTATATAAATTGCATTATACTTTCACAATATACTTTACAGCAGCAACTGTCATGTAAACATAATTTTTTTTGTGATTGCTGGGGTTTTTTTGTCACAATTCCTGAGCAAGGGGTTGAGGGGGGCCAGGAAAACGTGTCTCAAAACAGCTTAGGTATGACCCTGCTAGGCACAAGAGAAGCCTTACTGTGCTACAAAATTTCTCAATAAGAGAGGAAAAAGAAGCAAGTTCAACCATTAAATATAAATCTCAGGTAACAAGGGAGTCTTAATGGACTTAGTTCCTTGTAGAGACACATAGTTGCATGACTATTTGGTCCTTAATTTGAGGAACAACCTAACTGGTTTCTCCTAGTTTCATTCCACTGGTCCAGAGAACTTTTCTACAGAGGTTGGAGATAAAACAGAAATAAAATAAAAACATAAAAATCCTTCTGATTGCAAGTATAACCAAGGGAAAACTCCATTTCAGAAGGTCTTGAAAGGCATTAAAATGTTATAATAAGATTCCACCCCCGCCCCCCCAGCTCATACAAGAGGGGATAATCCTCTGAATTACAAGTCTTTTTTTTTACATATACTCACAACCTACGTTGTTAAAATATTGATATAGTCAGACCTGGTTAATTCAAGCTGGTTTTGCTTCTCATTAAGATTTAACAGAGGCTGAAGCATTCATGTTATAATGTCATGCAGACTTTGGGACACAGGGAATATAGCAAGTGTGAATTAGGTGGGAACACAACAGCAACTGAATTGCATTAGAAATCATAGAATCATAGAATGGTTTGGATTGGAAGGGACCTTAAAGATCATCTAGTTCCAATCCCCCTGCCATCAGCATAATATGAGAATAATAATGGAGAATATCTGATGAGGAGAAAACAATTTTCTCTTAGGCTAATGGTAAAGGATGGAGACAACCAGCACACCTCCCCAGAAAGTTTACATCTGAGTAAGCTTTGGTGGCCCCTTCTCATCTACCACTTTCTTTGCCCAGTGGGTAGAACACCAGAACACCTCCCTGCATGCCACAAGCGCCTGGTGGGGTGAATATGACCTCCCGACCTGCCCATCACAGCTGTGTGATGGGGCTTGGGCTCTAGGCCATACAAATGGACAGTGTGGTAAATCTAAACCTACTTTTAAATCTATTGTGAAATAAAGGAGTAATTAAAAGTAACTGCATTAAAAAACACTTTACAAAGTCATCACTTCACAAACTGGCAATACATGCACTGTAGCTTTAGATCACTATAGGATCCGACTTCATTTAATTCGGAAGAAACACCAGCATGCAGTAATTGTGACAACAATAACAAATGTGTTCTTGAGAAGTGTTGAAAAGAAGTGACTGGGTCTAGGCAATCGTAAATTGTCCGTACTATCGGAGACTACAGATCAGCCAACAGCAACAAAATATCTTTTTAAAGAAGTTCAATGAGGAAAAATGAGCAAAAACATTGAAGAGCTCAGATCTAGTCCAAGCTATTCAACTGAACCATTACTATCATGATGGTTGTTATTTACTACCAGAAAATTGCCTAACCTAAATGACATAATACAAATTTAGGCAAAAAATATCAAGTTTTTCTTTCTTATAGAATCCAATTTCCCAATGATGGATAAAGACATTTACAAGGAAATTCTTTGTTACAAAATATCTAGATTGCAAAATCCAAACAATTACAGATAAAAGAAAAAACAACCCTCCAACCACATTCCTACATTACATCTCTCGACAAAAAAAAACCCAAAACAACAACAAAATCCCCTGTACATATAAATCAAATATTAAAAACAGTAGATAAGAGAACCTGCTGGTCTACTTTGAGACTATGCATTATTACACCAAAGTAGTTGCAAAAGCATGGGAATATCAAGAAGAGGAAGAAGAACATTCTTATTAATGTTATGATTATAGTAAAATTACTATTAAATTCCAGAGGGAAATTATAAATAATATCTTCACCTACAGGCAAGTGGAAACTACTGAAATGCTTATTAGGAATTATCTTATTATATTTATTTTAAAACAAAATTAGGTCAAATAACTTTTCTTAGTATTTCTGAGGTCTTGGAAAAGACACTTCCATTCTAGGTTCCAGCAACAGGAGTCAAATGTGCAGAAAATCTTACACACAAAGTTTTTAAATTAGAAAATCTGTGATTGCACCCAAGTTTGCCTGTTATAGCCAGTTACAGATCTGTGGCAAAGAGCATATATGTACATCAGGAGTTTCAGGGGATTGCCTAAATGAAATGACACAGCTTCAGAAACACAGAGTCTTTCTCTCCAGCAGAAGTTTGCTCCCTCTCTGAAATGTCAAACCCAGAATTTTCCTGATCATACATTTATCCTTCAATTATCCTCTTGCCTTTTTACCAACAGAGAAGATGAGCATATACTCCCATAACATCAGACTACACCTTCCATCTGACTAACAATTAAAAAGCAGATAAATGGTTCCTTTTTTACTATACATCAGAACCAGAGTTCTTAAAAACATAAAAATAAAAGAATTATAACTCATATTGGGCCTACTATGTCCAATGACATCTGAAGGCATTTCCAGGTCTTACACCAGAATTAAAACATAACTCTTCAATCTGTTACACAAAAGGGGCTCAACAATATATCTCAGTAATTTCTGAGTGTATCAGCGCTGCACAGCTCTACAAAAGTTAAGAGAACTAGAGAGTAAAATTTTGAAAACCCTCCTTAAACCAAAAAGCTACACTGCTGCTATGGTTTAACTGTGATGAAGTAAGGAAAATTTTATGGTGACACAGTACTTTTCACTTGCGCTCTTACTTCTGACAAACACAGTGTATAAATACTAAATAAATCACAGGTCTCCATTATTCATCATGAAACAACCTGCAAATTCCTACTCTGACATCAACAGAAAAGTAACTGAAATATTCACAAGTGTCCTAGTTTACAATATTCACTACAACTGTAGTGTATAACTACAACTTCAACAACACAAAATAGCCTAGACTGGAAAAGACCTGTAAGATCAAGTCCAATCATTAACCTAACACTGACAAGTCTCTGACTAAGCCATGTCTCTAAACACTATACCTACATGACTCTTAAACACCTCTAGGGATGGGGACTCCACCACTGCCCTGGGCAACCCGTTCCAGCTCTTGATAACCCTTTCACTAAAGAAATTCTTCCTAATATCCACTCTAAACTTCCCTTGGTGCAACTTGAGGCCATTTCCGCTTGTCCTATCACTTGCTACTTGGGAGAAGAGACTGACACCCACCTCTCTACACCCTCCTTTCAGGTAGTTGCAGAGAGCAATAAGGTCCCTCAGCCTCCTTTTCTCCAGATCAAACAACCCCAGTTCCCTCAGCCGCTCCTCATAAGGCTTGTGCTCTAGATCCTTCACCAGTTTCACTATCCTTCTTTAGACACACTCCAGCACCTCAATGTCCTGCTTGTAGTAAGGAGTCCAAAACACAGCACTTTAGCTGTGATCTCACCAGTGCTGAGCACAGGGGGACAATCACTTCCCTAGCCCTGTTGGCCACACTGTTTCTGATACAGGTCAGGATGCCATTGGTCTTCTTGGCCACCTGGGCACACAGCTGGCTCATTCCGTCATTAGTGCTGCTGGGGGTTGTTGTGGCCAAAGTGAAAAACCCGAAATTTGGCCTTACTGAAACTCAGGCAATTGGTTTTGGCCCACTGATCTAGTCCATCCAGATCCCTCTGTAGAGCCTCCCTAACCTCAAGCAGATCAACACTTCCACCCAGCTTGCTGTCACCTGCAAACCTACTAAGGTTGCACTCGATCCTCTCATCCAGATCATTGATAAAGATGTTAAACAGGTCTGGCTTCAGCACGGAGCCCTGGGGAACACCACTCGTGACCAGATGCCAGCTGGATTGAACTCCATTCACCACCACTCTTTGGCCACAGCCATCCAGCCAGTTTTTTTCCTAGCAAAGTATATGCTCATCCAAGCTGTGAGCAGACAGTTTCTCCACAAGAACACTGTGGGAAATGGTGTCAAAGGCTTTACTAGAGTCCAAATAGACAACAGCCATAGCTTTTCCTTCACCCACTAAGCGGGTGACCATGTCATAGAAGGAGATCAGGTCAGTCAAGTACGACTGTGGTGGTTTGGGTGGATTCACCCCTTTTGGCTTGCAGCTTGCAGCCAAACACAGCCTGCTCTATCACCCTGCCCCTCCCTTGCCCAGGGAGTAGGGGAGAAAGAAAAGGGCAAGGAAACTCACAGGTTGAGATAAAAACTATTTACTAATTAAAATAAAATTATAACAGTGATAACAGAATTATACAAATGAGTGATACACAGTGAAATTGCTCCCCCCCTGCTGACCAATGCCCGGCCTGTGCCAGCCAGCGATCCCAGAGCCCAGACAGTCCCGAAACAAAAAACACAGAAGAGCGAGCCTGAGCAATCCCGGAGAGAATACCCCCATCTTCCGGTCAGCCCTAGTTAATATACTGACATGAATGTGATATGATATGGAATATCTCATTGGCACATCCAAATGCCAATTTTGGGCTTTGCTATTCACTGTGCTTCTCCCTCCCAGTCGTAATGCAGCTGTGAAGCAGACAAACAGGGTGCCCTTGAGCTCCAGCAGCAACTAATAACACCAGTACTGTTATCAACGCTCTTCTCATAATAAGTCTGAACTGAAACACTGAAACTAAAATACAGCTATTCTAATTACTAAAAAGAAAATGAACTCTATCCTAGCAAAACCAGAACAAGGATCTACCTTTTATAAACCCATGCTGACTGGGCCTGACCATTTGGTTGTCCTGCATGTATCGCATGAATCATTTGGTGGTCCTGCATGTACTACGGGATGGTACTCAGGATGATCTTTGGAGCTTCATCAACCTGCTCCGATCCAACTAAGCTCTGCTGGTCTCACATAGAAGGTGCGAGTCTTGGCTTGAGGAATCCTGATGGATGGTTCCATGAGAGGAAGAGTGATCCCCATAAAGGCATGACTGCCCAGCTGTTTTGCAGTTCCTCTGGTTTTACTGGGTAGTATTACACTGTCATGGGGCTAAGCTTTCTACTAACCCTACACCTAGTATTTTGGACACTGAAAGAGAACAGGGCAGTTTCATTACCATTACAATTTGCATTTCTATTAAAATATAAACAATTACATGTTTGGAAGCAGAGGTCTGGCCTCATCAAGAAATGTGCAAACCTATGCTAAGCAGTATGCACGCATGCACACAGTAAAGAGAGCTGTCTAAACCTCTGTTACAATACATTCCTTATTTGTATCTAAAACTGTGGCTGCATGATGGGTAGAAAGTCTAGTGGAGATTCTGAAGTAGATACAGGTCTATACTTGAATAAAATATTCCCCAAAGTTAAGGCATTATTCGGAATTAGGCTTTCTGATTGAATGAATCACTTGTTTGAGAAGACACAGATGTTTAAAGGAAACCAGGACACAGCATCAATTGTTTCTTACTTTTCCGCAAACTAAGAAACTAACAACTGTCCTCTTCCCAACTGTGTGAGTGAAAGAAGAGAAAGAGGGAAGAATACTAAATGGCAAAAAGACTCTGATACTGAAACACAAAGTAAATATAGAAGCTCAAAATAATGGAAAAGCATGCTTTAGAAAATTCTCTATTAATTCTATATTAAGACTACAAACATGGTCACAAGGAAAACAGTGAAAGGGCCAGTAAATGGCTATAAGATACACCAGAGAAAATAATAAGCAAAAAATGTTATCACTGTCAAAATAGACTGCTACTATTCACGTGTAATTAAATGAAAAATTCAAAGAACAAATTCTTCAGATTTATGGGACAGACTCATTAAAAAGTTGTGAACAACTTGCCAAAATAGATGACAGAGTTTGTGGGTTTTGAGAAAAGAAACTATCACTGGGGTAATATTCAGAACTGCACATTCCTTTTATGGCTTCTTTACCTAGTGGTTATGGCTTCTACTTGTTATGTGGGAGGACAGATCTTCCCTCCAATAATTCTCATTAAATAAAACTTTGCTTTTACAAATTATCCAATGGTAGCAAAAGAGTCAGCTTCTCAGATCTGAATAAAAGACAGACATATGTTTGTAGCTGATGAGCAATGAGGTAGATCTGAAAAAAGATTAGCAAGCATTAAAATCCCAGAGTCATCTGTAGGAGGCTGTTAGTATGAGAAATCTCACAAAGCAAAGCAGATGATGTTACGGGACTTCTACTAAATCAGATGCGGAAAACAGGCCTCTTTTACATTGAATCTGGTTAGAACAGAGATGGTTAAAAAGAAAAGGACTAAATTAAAGTTTGAAGTTTTGCATATCCTACTAAATGAAAAGACAAAATACTACAGAGTGTCTTCCAGAGACAGTGTTTGTTTGTTTTTTGTTTTTTTTTTTTTTTTTTTTAAGTGAAGATTTTAAAAAATGTATAATGAGATGTCACTTATTCTGCTTCAGCCTTTTTAGAAGCAGCTTATTCTTTTACCTTGGTTATCCACATCTAACAAAATGGCTGGTTTAAGCTTGGTGTTACCTGCAAGCCCCATTCTTAAGTCTCTCCTTTTGGTCCCTGGACAAATTGGCTGTAGCCCGTGGCTGTTCTTAACAATCATGATGGCTCCCAGATCACCTAGTAAGGTAAATTTGGTAAACACTTCACATGAGTCCAAGAGTGTATTTTAGGTAGAATGCACAACACAGAAGAAAAGGTACTTTTAATGCCAGTTAAGGTCAGGCTATGCCTGAACCCACATGAGGCTTCCCATGTAAAATTAACCTGTCAAGATAATTTGAGTCAAACAGTGAGGTTATACTGGACCAGCATGTTACCCAATATAACTGAGAGATTTCCAATTTGTATACTAGGAGGTACATACACATTGCTACAGCTCTTCTATCTAGAAGTCCACAGTTCAGGATCTGCTTGGGCAGGGACATTTAGCTGCAAATGTCGGCCACTTTAAACAAGGAATTTTCCTTCACTGGTCACTACCACCCCCAAAACACTCAATTTTCTGTCTTCCAGAGACAAGGAACTGCAAATGAAGAATGATTCACCATTCAGTTCCCCCCAAAGGATTTAGTGTGATGAGACATGTAGAGGCACTAATAGACTGTGAAAGAAGTGTGGGATAAACTAATTGAGTAGTATTGATTCACTAGTGCCAGGGAGATTATCATGCAAGTTTACTTGCCTAGCTGTAAAAAATCTTCACAATATGGAAGATTTCAGATGAAATGAGTGAATCCATGGAAAAAATTCAACCCTCCAGCTGACTCTCAACCATGCATTTAGCAACCCTGATGCAGTACTACTTAGTATACACAACACATAGCCTGATTTATCTTTGGAGCTTTACAAATATTAGCTAATTAATCTTTCACCATTGTAGTTTCACTCCACAGCACATCTTAATTTTTCTTTATAATTGAAGCTAAAGATTTTAACTGGCACAGAGCTGTGTACTACTTCTAAGGGGAAAGCTCCATGACCTCATCCTACTTAATTTGCATCATAACACAACTAAAAACTTAAAATAAAAAAATCGAAGAAATATGCATATTTAGGAAATGAACTACAATAACTTTTCTGATTACTATTTAAAATAAAATGCATGTTGACAGTCATAACACTCAGTAATCCTGCTTTACTCAAAGCTTAATGAGGGATTTGTGGTTGAAATTGGTACTTCTACATTGCAGCCAGTTGAAGTGCTAAAATGTCAAGGATTGACTGATTGGTGTCTAATTACAGACCCATAAACAACTTTATATGGCTACAGAATTACTCCCCTAGGTCTTCACAGTGTTGCCATCAAGACTAATTTTGAGAGGTGCTTCACTTGTGCACTGTATTTGACATAAAATTTCCTTTTCAGAAATTTTGGCATTAGCACGGTTTAAAATCTGGATGAAGATTTCCCAGCTATCTTTACAACAAAGCTTTGTCTCTTTCTTCTAAAAAATTATTTTTATTTCAGGTCCTTACTTGCTAGTGAAGCTGAAAATTGCATCAAGAGACACGGTGGTTTTGTGCACATGTAAATGCTAGCTCAAGACAAGAAAGAAATCATTAATTCACTGCAACTCAGTTGTGAAGGGGTAGACAGTTTAGTGTGTATGATCAGCGTGTCACCTCTTACTAAAAGCATTCAAAAAATAACATATAGCATATAATTATTTATAAATTTATTTATCCTTGTAAGGATGTGAAACCCTCCTGAGCTCTTTTGAAATCATACACAACCTCTGCCTCTGTCTCTTACAATACAGCAAATGGGCAAAGCAAAGTTTGATCTGTGTAAAACTATGATTCTTCCCTCCACCAGGAAGATGATGTAAAGAGGAAAGAAATAAGTAAAATGAGCCAAGAGTGAGAGAAAGGCATGAGGAAAATGTTTTAGTTTTGGCTTGATTTTTGGTTTCGGGTGTTTTAAAAAGCTGGATGTTTGTTTTCAGTGGCTTGATTTTGGAACTATCTTATTAAATATTTGCCTATGGCTTTAGATTATCTGATTTCCTGAAACATCTGAATGAAAACACAGACAAGCACAAGTTCGTTTGGACCAGAATTTATAGAGGATTAGTGTGCCATCAAGCTCTGCAAATCTAAATTGCTCTGAAGAACAGAAAAGCAGATTTTAATAATAAAATAGTCTCTTCTTACTCACACGTATTTTAATAACATTGTAAGTTATTAACACAATTGATATGACTCTCACTAATATTTTACTGCTGTTCTTAAATTGGAACATGAATTTAAGTGAAAAATGACACACTTTAGTGCATCTGTCTTTAAGGACACTTCTTCACTTGTTTTCCACTATATAGACTGAATTATTTATTGTTATTTATTTCTTAATGCCTTATCAAACAGCTCATCTCATTACCTAACTATATCACACATATATTAACACAACTACACTGTGAGGTCATTTAAAGATTTTGTTAAAACAATACTAGAGTAAAGTATATGTTTTCCTTGGTGTATACTTTTAAAGCCAGACTCAGGTTTGTTTGACTATTTTGTGTTTTGTGAAAATAAGCCATTAAGCTCCCAAGGAAAATTTCACATTTCCCAACACACTTTCAACTCATTTTTCTAATTGAAAGTGTAAACCTAATTTGAGAAGTGCGTGGTTTCTATACCACTGCTGTGTATAATGCATTTCCTTCATATTGAAAATTATTCTTTTTAATTTTTCTAGTAAATAGCCTATTGTATTTATTGCATATTACATTTTTGTTTGTATCTCTGCATATGTTGTTTCACATAAAAATAACATTTTCACTGCCCTTTTAAGAGCTCAGTACATTTTCTTAAGAAGCTGGTTGACTGAATAGCTTAAAAAAATGCTGAATATTTGAAACAACGAGCCATTCCCATTGCATTCTATACTGCTGAGTGTCCTGTAAATCTATGGCTTTCACTGTAAATTTTCACAGTTCAGTAAATCTTTAAAGTTATACTGTTATGTTTGTCTCTCTTTTCCGCTCCCCTCAAAAGACTGCATTACAGCTCTGATAAGAAAACACAACTGATCTTGACTACTAAGTCCACTAAGAAAGATTTGCATGGAGTACTAGCACTGGTACCTGCAGTGCTGTCACAACACTCCAATTTCAGTCTCTTTCAGTGTGTTTCAATCCTGGTAGTTTGGTTGAAGTCTCATTTAAAATTACGTACTTCTGTGGTCCTTTGCACAATCTTATTCTAAGTTTGTATATAGATATTAAAGGAATACTTTTTTTTCCCTCTGAAGATGTAAAATCATATTGTTGTTGTGACTGACAATGAAGCTAGTTAAACAAGTTTCCCATCTGTCTGTCCCTTGACTGCTCGCTCCGGTATTCACAGATGTCAAAATTTCTCTCTACCTGAGTTATGCCGTTATAATTTATGGCACAGCTGCTCTGTAAACAAAATCTCTGATTTGCTATTGATTTAAAATAAACTTGAAATTTATTTTAAAATGAGCCCATTCAATCTGTGCTGTTTCTGTGAAAACAGGTATGAAAAATGATCCCACAAAGCACTGTATGGCTATATTTGACGCTGTGACATAATCTTTTTTATATCAAAATGAATAAGCTTCTGAATATCATTTTCTACTCTGGCCAATGATAAATGCATGACTATCATTTATCCCTCCTTGCATCTTCTTTTGAAAGAAGATAACACTTCATACTTAAAATTTCCTCCTCTGGTCAGAGAATGCAGAGAAGATCTCAACTGAAGGGCTTTTTAAGCTAATTTGTAGAAATACTTGAATGTTCTCCCTTTTCTAAGAGTAGAAATATGAACTTACTGTATTTTTTTCTTCCTACACTGGAAATATAAAAAAAAAAATAAATCAAAACAAAACAGAAAGCATACCATTATCATAGATGATAATATTATCACAGGTTCAGCTTACATTCTGAGTTTTACTCTTTTATTTGAACATTTTAATTCACCCTGACTATGATTCCTGGGCCTCTAGCCTTTCGAATCAAAAACGCACTTGTGAGCTTGACTTCTTTCTTTCTCTGCTCTTGCCTCATCTTTACAGCTTTTGCAATTTTTCCTTCTTTCTTACAGAGATTTCCTTGACAGTAGCTAATAAATCATTGCCCCTTAAACTTGTTACTAACATTTCCATAAAGCTGGAGTTTACTAAATTAGTATATAAATATACATATCTTCTTTATGTTCTGCATATTGGCTTTTGAAGTTGAAAGACACAGTGTGGCAAAATCCTCTAAGGAGTACTGCATTGACCACTTCTCCCAAATACTGCCATTGCAACTCCCCAGCACCGATCTATGCGGAGTTCTCTACCATATTATAATGCAGGAAGTGTTATTGGAAAAAAAGTTCGTCGTCCGAATTGCTACAAAAGTGAATTTTACTCATTACCCTTTTTTTACTCAATATCCTTTCCGATCCCTCTCAAAATTCTTTTCACTCCTCTCCTTTCCTTCTCTGCCTGTTTTGCCTCCTGTAACCCTTTTTCAACCTGACTGTGAGATAGACTCTTTAAGAATCACAGAATGGTTTGGATTGGAAGGGACCTTAAAGATCACCTAGTTCCAATCCCCCTGCCATCAGCAGGGACATCTTCCACTAGACCAGGCTGCTCAAAGCCTCATCCAACCTAGCCTTAAACATACCCAGGTAGGGGGCATCCACAACCTCCTTGAGCAACCTGTTCCAGTGTCTCACCACCCTCACAGGAAATAATTTCTTCCTAATATCTCATCTAAATCTACCCTCTTCCAGATTAAAGCCATTACCTCTTGTTTTGTCACCAACTGGCCTTGTAAAAAGTCCCTCCCTAGTTTTCTTGTAGGCCCCCTTCAGGTACTGGAAGGCTGCTATAACGTCTCCCTGGAGCCTTCTTTTCTTCAGACTGAACAGTCCCAAATCTGAATCTGTTCTCATAGATTTAGACAAGGCAATGACAAACAAGGTGGCAACTCATTTTCAAATGCCTGGCCCTGGAAAAATCCATAATCCTTAATTAGGCATCTGAATTCCTTATTTAGCTCCTAAGAGTGAGAATGAGACAAGCTAGCAGAACAAGTTGTCCTGGATGAAATATCTGAAACAAAAATAAATAAAAAAATAATATTTAAGAAATGAAAAAAAATAAACCAAAGTAAGACAGAATTGCTACTTTGGAAAACCCTAAATACAGACAATTTCAAAGGCCCATCAGTACTCTGTGAATACTATGAGTGGTCAGCATAGAAGAAGGCAGTACTTTTTCCTGGAATAATGTTTTATTCAAATTGATTCTGCCTAAACTCACTCACCTCCTTCAGGAAATGACCTGAATTTACAATAGACAAACACTCATGCCACTATTCTTATTTTAAAAAGTAACTTATTATTGAAAGCAAGAATGTCCTGCTGAGGAACAGGAGACCTGGGGCCTTGGACACAGATGTCCTTGCCCATACTTTAAGATCTCCTGTGTTGTCATGCACAGGGATCTGTTCTCCGCCAGTGGTAAAAAAATGTCAATGGCTAATTAGCATTATGCATAACTTCTTTCCGTGGGAGAGACAAGTTTTGGAAGTAGTAATTGGCACGCTGACTAGCTTTGATTTGCAGTTATACTGTATGACAGATATATGGCTGGAAACAAGAAAACATTCACTGCCTCAGTCTACTGTAGTATCGTCTTAAATAGTTCAGACGAGTGGAAATGGAAATAAAGTGATTATACCAATTATCAAAGGCTCACAGGAATACACTGAGCCATGAGAAATTTACCCTCATTTAATAAACTGCTTGAAATCAGAACTGTAAAAAACAGCAAGAGAGTCAAAAGTTGTGTGAAGTTCAGCTGACCTAACTGCAGCAGTGCAAGACAGCAGCATGTACCAAGCAAATGGGGACATGTTTCTCTTCCCAGACGGTGCTGACAAACACCAATTAAGATCTCTAAAGGACTCCAACTAGACTTGAAAACAAGAATGACATTTAAATTGACTTTGAATATAATTTATCTATTGTTTAGATTTACTGAAACAAACTGCCCTTTGCTTCTATCCTCTGGCATTTGTCCATTATAGTAGTGTGCCAAAAGTGAATTGTTTCATTAAAATCTGAAACAAAAGGGACTGATGCTCTGAGTTACAAAAATTAATCTTTTTAGAAGATTAAACTTGTTAACAGAGAACATCTGATCACCATGATTCAGTGTCTGCACTTAATTCCAATAAGCATTCATACTCCCAGTGCATCTCAAATTCACCCACAAGCACATTTTCAGAGAAACTGGAGTAGTATTTTCTTTATAAAATAAAACTACAGATAGATTTCATTTCTTGCTTTTCCACAAAATTATACCTGTGTAAAATATCAGCTGTTTCATGAGTGGAACTATGGAGATCTCCTTTAAGTCTTTGGGGTTTTTTTTAGAATTTAATATGTTCTGCATAAATCCAAGACAGCCTCATAATAAAATCCTCTCTCAGATTTTTAATGATTTGGGTGAAAAAACATTTTGAAATCTCACATCATAAAATAACATCTGTATATAACCTGAAGAATCAATTACATACTGCTTAATGAAAAAGTATAGTATTAACTATATGCTATACCATTCTCATGGTATACCATATACAAATATATTTATTATATTTATAAAAGCAGCGGTGATAAAAATATAAAGTGTTTAATGTCAATAGTCATATGCATACAGTCTCAGTGAGATAGTTCAAATTGCTAAGATGTGACCAAAGAAAAAGGCTTTATAAGTGAAAACATACAGCACAAAGTTCAGCAGCATAGTCCAGACAACATAGTACCCCTTGCATAACCTTATTTAGTACTGATTACATCTAAAAAGTGCTAGCCTATTCTGTGCAATAATTTAAGGGATACTTGTGATAAATAATATAATACTAACTAATATAATTAGAGCAGACTTAGATTACCAGGACTGGAATTTAAATAACAGTAGCTAAACACAACTTTTCTTTTTCTCAACCCTCTGCAAGTTCATGATCAACACAGTATAATGCTTTTGTGTGAATTGCTCTACTCTCTTACTAGCAACACATAATGCAGAAAATAGAATTATTTTGTAGACGTTATTAGTACTGTTGTAAGCAGTGCTACAAGATGAGGCTTTGTTGTTTGTTCTCAAACGGTTCCCAGAAGCAAAACACAGACCTATATATTTCATTCAGATTCTGTTCTCCTCCTCCATTATCATACATCTTCACTTTCCAAATGATTTTCAGTGCCTACAATTTACTAAACTTTGACCAACAGACCAAGGGTTACACCAAAAAATAATAATAATAATAATAAAAATCAAATAGCTGCTGGAATTGTGGAATTGTATAGTCCCCATAAATCAGAAAAGGACCTGCTTGAACTTCAGAAGTGACCTTGAGATTTCAAAACCCTAGTAAAAGTGGAACATATAAATTCACACAGATTTAAATTTTCAAGTGCATGACAGGTATACTGTGTGCTTTTGTGACTCAAATACTGTTTATAATGAAGAATTGTCTCTACTAATTTGAATCCAAGAATGAATCCAGTGGGATTAGGCTGTCATGCAACTATTTATTCATCCACTACATATATCTCTAGTTATCTCAGTGGTTCCAGTTCTTCCTTCTTTAGGAAGCTAACTGTTCAAAACGAATACATTTTAATTATTTTAAATCAAATTATATTTGTGTTTTTGCAAAATGTGATTCTGCAGCAGGTACCATAACAAAGCTATTACCCCACATGATTACCACAACTGAACCATGATCCTTATCCATTGGCTTAATTGAGGCAAATAATAGCTAATTTTATATCCCATATCTTTACCTTACTAATAAGTAGGGAAAATCCATTAAGGTAATGTAATTATACAGGTTGGAACATAACAAGCAGTGATAGTTCATTTAGGTTTGACCTCGCAATAATGTACCTTGCAGTTTGCATGCTATAAAGTTGCAGCGTGCAGCTATTTAGGACCACGTCTTATTTATGGCAGTATACATCCTGAATACCTCTAATGTAGGCTTGTAAATGAGGTACTGAGATGAACCTTGGCAGCTCTGAATGCTGTTATCACTCAATACAAGAAAAAGCTGTACACATAAATCGAGCTACTTTAAAAAGTACTTGCACCTTCTCTTTTTTTACTTCCTAATATTTCTTAATATTTTACAGTCTGAAGTTGAGGGAATAGACAAAACAGCTCCTACTGTTGTAGCAACAGAGGAACTTACAAACCAAATTCATTATGTTTACATGGGAAAATGATTATGCTGTTAAAATTGTTGCAGAGACAGTGGAGATAACAATGGGAAAGCTGAGATGACTAAAGAACATAGAAATGGTCATGCTTTAATTTTCAAGATTTTTTTTTTTTTCTCACTCAGAAGTTATAGGCACACTGCAGTCATAAGAACTGTAAGTTTTTCCAAAATAAATGTTACATAGAAAGGACTGTCATTTCAAATGATGCACAAGATTTGTCACCATCAGACACAACTGGGTTATATTCGTTTTCCCCAGCTCTGGATTTGGTAACCTGCATTTAGAAAGAACTCTTGTTCCTCCTTATTTCTTGTAAGAAGAATGTTTAGAAACACATCATTCATGTTTAACATGTCTCTGTATAAATGTGCATAAGCTTATGGACTCACATTCATTAATTATATTAATTTCTATTCCTGAAAAACAGGTTGTAAGACATGGTTTTCCACTATCACCAACAATAGTTTACTTGCAACAGCTCTTTAATGAAATTTTCTTCTGCCAAAGTGCAAAAGTGATCAAGCTACAAGCCAGTAATGTTCAGAAACATCATTAGAAATGTATAAAAATTTGCATATAAATGAGCATCTTCAGGATCTTGCTACATCCTCAAAAAAATAATAATCAGCTAGCAAGATAGCAATCTGCACATACGTTTCTGAAAGCCACATAAATGCTGATGAATGACAGTTTGGATACATAGAATTAGAACAATAAGGAATAACAAAAGCACTAATTTATTCATCAGTGTTTACCATTACAGAGGTGAAAACTACAGCTGAGTATCAAGCATTTAATATAAACTGTTCACAATCACAACAAAAACTAACTGAACAATGAAGCTCAGGAATTTTTTAAAAAGTAAACTTCATAGCAAATGTTAATACACTAAAAATATTACAGGGTCCAGGCCATGATCTAAGGACAATCAAAAACCTGTGTAGTACTGCTTTCTAGAAAGACAGTAACTCATTGTTCCAGAGCAGTATTTTTTTTTAATAAATTAATTTTAAAGATCACTTTCCTGTAGAAATGTTAGTTCATATCCAAGGGGAAAGGAAAAGAAGAAGAAAAGGTTAATGTAAAAGAAATTTGCTATGATGATGCACAACACTGAAAAGTTTTAAAACCACACATACATGTTTCCAGAGACATATGACACTGTACCTGGTGATGTGGGGACTTGCTTTCACACAGTGGTAATGATTACACAGACTGTAATCAAGAGTGCAATACACGACAATGGATGGATGGAAGGAAAAAAAAAAGAAAAGAGAGAGAAGGAATGAGAATGATATTAAAACAAGGATGAACAATTAGAAAAGTTCATGGACATACTGAAGAATTAAATGCTCCCTCCAGCTCACTTTCGAGACCTCTAAACTAAACTGATCACCTTTACAGATCTCACCCTGACATTTAGTTACTTTCTGGTTGTAACTGCAGTAAAGAAAGACTGGTCTTCTGTGGATAGAACATTCCAGTTGGCATTACCCTCCATTATGAGAGTATTACTGCAGAAATAAGTCCTACTACGATCAACAGAGTCCAATTGGCTTTTGCTGTTGAGTACCTTGACCTTACACATTACATTAGGTTATGAAGACATGGAGTGATATGTTTAACACTTTTGCACTGGAGAAAAATCTTGGTTAAACCAACATGAGAAAAGCCATTTAAAATTTATTTCTAAATTCCAAAGAAGGACAGATGGTATATATATATTAAAAAATACATATTTTTTTAAAAAATACCTCCACTAAAACTTCACCCTGACTATATCTTCTGTTTTACAGTATCAGTCCCACTATTTTGCAAGGAAGAAAGTGAGAGATAAGAGAAGCACAGATCAAACCAAGCTCTGACAGTCTGGTTCAGTGTTGTACCTGAGGGGAGCTAAACAAAAGTCGTGTGGTCCATCTGCTCTCAGAAAGCCTAATCCAGGCGTTATTTGGCCTTACGTGAATTTGGCTCCCCGTAATGTATTCTTCAGCCAAAACACTGCTTAGGAGGTTCCTGTTGTTTCTTTCTTGTTCTTCCTTCACTGATGTGCTTAGGCTCCCTCTCCCTGAAAAAGGCCATAGTGTAACTGAAGGGAAGGGATCTACTGTGGTTCTGGGAAGCAGGGATGGGAGGTAGCAAAGGGAGGGGACCTCTCGAACCTCTGTTGGCAACTAAGCAAGGGTAACATTAAGCAGTAGCAAAACTGTTCACAACTCCCATATTCAGCCTTTCAAGTGATACACAGCCAGAAAAATAAAACTGCAGATGACCTCACACTACAGTAAACCGCCAATTTTAATCTGTCATTTATAGATAGTGTTTTAATTATCTCTGTTGCACTAAAATTGGATTTACAAATTCTCTTGATACTTTGGCCCACTTAAGGAGTAGACTCCACCGCCAAATTGTGATCACTGCTGAAAGCCATTCATAGAAAGAGATATAAAATAAATTACACTATAAGGATCTGCTGTTGTTATTTACTGTATCTTTTTCTTTTCTTTCTTTCTTTAAGGGCTAATAGTCAGATTACCGACTGTGGTGGGAGGAAAGGGTTGCACTTTTAACTGCAACTCCCTTTTATGCATAGACAGTGCTCAATATGAAAGAAGCTGAGGGACTGCATTTCTGGATTCACAATTAGAAATACAGCCACAAGGACTGGGCTCCTAATATATGGTTTGGGTGGGTTAGGGGGTTTTTTTGGGTTTTTATTTGTTTTCTTTTTAGTTAGAATACAGGTTCATGAGATGTTAAAGACGTTACTATTACTTGGGTTGTTGAATCTCTGAATCTTTTGAATAATCTTCTCTCATTCTGATCATATCAACTTATTAGTGAGGAAAATAATAGCCTAAATATAATAATAAAAAATCACTAGTACACTTTCAAAAATTTAAAATTTTTTGGATTGGTACTCCTTTGTTTACCAGTATTATCTGTATGTTCTCTGTTAATATGATGTTATTGTATGTATATGCTATACACATTGTATAAATTGTATATTTTGGGTATATGTTGTATATTTTGTGTATACACAGATGATCTTCATTTTCTTTACCTAACCAAGATAATTTGGAAATAAATATAGAACTTAGGACATGTGTCCTTTAAGCTGACAAGCAAATTAACAATATATTCATTATAAACAACTACAGAATTCTATTTACTGAGCTTTTATCTACCTAATGCTTTTTTATTATTTATTTTTAAGGAAACTCTGATTTAAATCCTATGTAGAGGTTTTGGTTCATATATTTTACCACTGTAATTTGAAAAGCATAACAAATGAATAAAACTGAGAAATCAAATACAATTAAAGCAACCATATAATGATGAAAAATAGCATCCATTTTTCCTGTTATTCAGCTGATTTATCTGAAAAATCATTAATACTATTTTTAAATTCATTTAAATTACTTTCTAAATCAGCAGTAATTAGATTATAGACTGAAATCCCATGTTTCAAAGCAAAATAGCTATATATCGTGCAGCCAACTGATGGTTTAAAGAAGCAAAATGTCAGAATCACTGCAAGTTGATACTTGTATGCTACCATTCTCCTTAGTGCGCCATCACAGCTTTCAATTACCAAGGAAATACGTCTAAAAATTAAACACAGAACTAAAACCTAGATTCGCAGAAAAAGTTATGTTCTAAAGTCATATATAAATCAAAGAAGTGAAAGCCATTGTAATCACATAAAAAGTTCAAGGCAGCGGGATGAAACAGCAGTTGAATCTACTGAGGCAGGCAGCAAAGCTACTGTGTTATCCCAGTTCTTCCTAATATTTTCATTAAAATTGGGCAACTTGGCAGTAATTTCAAACAGAGATTCTGCCGAAATTTTGATGGCAGGTCAGCAAATCCATGGTTAACTGATAGAAGTTAAATGCCTTCTACTACTAATTGGATACTGCTGAAGACTGAAGGAAAACCCTAAACGAATGGCATTTAACCAAGCTGCCTATAACTGAAGCTAAAAATTCTATTCAAAAATTCTGCTGCAGATTGATAATAGAAGCGATCCCATACCATGAATAAAGATAATCCTAAATGCAAACCAACACCAGTGTGAAGACTCAAATTCAGCAAACTGCTGAGTGCAAGTGGTCCCACTGAAGCCACCCAAAGTTCTGTCACAGTTCACTTGGCTGCCTGTACAAGCAGCCCTCATTCGGGGCTGACAATGCAACCACAGGCAAACCCATCATCATTTAAATAAACATCATAGTCTTAGGCTTTGGCTTCCACCTTACATTTTATTACAATTTCAATAAAAAGATGAGACCACTCCATCCTTTGTACGGAGACCTATCTCATATTCCTACATGTATATATCAATACTCTAGAGGGGTTGGCACATCTTTTGGTCTGCTGTTGAAATTCACTCACAGAGAAGTTGTGCCACTTAATTGCTGGTTTTGGTATAGTGGAAGAAGTTCTGGAAAGCATTTTTCCCACTCGTTTGCTTGAGACTTTTACATTTAATTCTCAAAGCAAGGGATCAAGAAGTCTGGCACAACAACTCCTCATATATATCATGCTCAGACATATTGATTTTAATTCATCAACCCATTTATTTCCAGTCATTTTTCTAACTGGAAAAATCCTCCTTTCCAAACTCACTAAGCTCCTCTTTTAATTTGCCTTTTTACATAAAATTAGGAGTGCTCTGGGCATCAGAGATTCGTGCACAAGACACCCTTCAGTTATGCACAGTCATGTCCTCAGCAAAACACAACAGCAATCCAACTGTCCTGTAAAACAAGAGTTGAGTGCCAGGTGCCTTCAATAAATGGCAAGAGAAGCAGGCAAACATTGTCCTTTACACACTATTTCGGCAAACACATCTGGCATCTTCTACAAGGTCCTATTGGAAGCCACAGAGTCTGCTGACCTTGCTGTACTAAAACTGTATCTGAAACTTGAAGTTTGCTTAGCAGCTTTGTCAGGATAGAGATAAACATTGCTCTGGAGTTGTTCTGGGCAAAGAACAAACTTCCCTTCATTTCCTTTTGAAACCTCAAGGCTGCTACGTAAATTCATTGGTATACTGCAGCAGCTGTTCAAGAGGATGAATTAGTTTTACACAGACATTTACAGGGATTTTGTTTCATCAGAATTATCCCCTCCACCCACTTAACACTAGCACATACTTTCCTATTGAAATATTGTATTGCTTCTCACCATATAAAACCTAAACTCGACAGCAGCATAATTGCAAAATAGTATCTAATATTTTATCTTCCACCAACTCCGAGAATAAGTATGTAGAATCATATCTATCACTGGTTCATCCCAAACTATTATTGCTGTAATTTAAAAGAAACAAAGAAGTTATACCATCAGAAACAAGACTGACTGAAGAAGAATGGGCTAAGAAAATTACTAGTAGGATTCCATATGGAGCAATATACGATAAGTCCTCTTTGCATTGCAAGGGATGTTGAGTACCATTTTTTTTTTCCTGCAGAAGCTTGGGATTTTTCAGTGAGGCTAGACCCTCATCTGGGTTAAATACAGTAAGTTCTTTGAAACTGCTTGAAAATTTTCAGGGAAAAAAAGACTGTGATAATCATGAAAGATGCTCTTGATTACCCTAAACTAGAGCAGCAGTTAGGAGTTACTACAAAATGATACAGTTTCTAAAAGGCTTGTGGCTTATATATAACTATTCAGGGGTGAAAGAGAAAGTTGGAGGAGAATAGCCCTCTTCCAGATTCCACACTAGTGTGGACCTACTGTAGACCTACTTATGAGAAAAGTGAACTTTTAAAATAGAATCCAAAAGCCCATTAGAGTTTGTTGACCATTATGAATTATGTGTAAATGTATAAAAAGAAACCAACTCCGTGACACAGAAAAATTATCTTATGCAATGCTAACACATTGAAAACAAAACAAAAATAGTGGTGGTGAAAAGGAAAATGGAAAAACATCAAAACATCTCAATACTTATTGTGGGTATAGGGCAATCCAGCGTATCAGCCTGAATGAATATGTGAACTTCTGAGAGATGAGTTCAGCTGAAGCAAGGAATGTTCACCACCTCAAGACACTCAACACCTTGAAGAACAAGTCCTTGAGGGATTTTTGTTTGTTCTACAGAAAATTCCTAATTGGGAGTGAATGACAAAGTAAAGGCACAAGGGATCCTAATGGGTGAATTTTGTACCTTTAACTTGTACAATGTGTCTAAGTATTCAGCTTGCTGCAATTATTTCATCAGCTCTAGTACAAGATCTTGTTTTTTTTTCTTACTGTGCTAATGAGTTGAGCAGATGTAAATAAAAAAGATAGTGCTAAGAAATAAAATGTATCTCATATTTCTGTCTGAGGATACTGATCTTACTTTGAATATTTTACTTAATTTATGTAATTCCTTCTGGAAAGCTTACCCCTTCACAGATTTATTCAACTTTGCTATAGCATGAAGTCCTAGTTATGATTTTTAAGTTATAAAAATTTGTCAGGATTTTTTGATATTGTATTGGATCTTTCATTAATCATATGTAATAAGGATGGTTATAGACCGTTTATAGTTCTATGTTCTCTAACTGTAAAGAAAATAACAATAATATCAGAATGAAAAACAAGAGCATTATTGGAAAAACTGTCAAGATTTCTTTTTGCAGATATTTTCCAAAAGATCATACAACAGCTTAACATTGAGAACTATTACTCAATAGCAATACGGAAGTGTCATTGCATATATATTTTAAATAATTCCATAATTTTTATGACATTTCAATTTACATGTGTACACCCCATGTTCTCCACGGAGAAGGTCAGAACATGACAATTAGTTAAATCTGTCAAACTGCATGGTTTTATGTACAAGAGTATGCCCTGTTATTACCTCAGTTATTAACCTAGAAAGCCACCCACCACAGTGGGCACATCTGCTTTTTCACTAAGACACACACATACACACACACACACACACACACACACACACTTAGAATTTCTCTTCCAGGTCTGGGCTTAAGGAAAAGCAATCCAGGTTTGCAAAGTCTTTTGAAGGCTAACTAGAACTTCCTTATAAGAACATAATTGAGGTTGCTTACTGAATAATAGGTGGCACAGATTTGCAAGAATGCAGGTGCAAACACTTTGAAAGGCATTCAAGTTTTTACTTCTAGATTTCTTACTGAAAACCATCCAATCATTATTGAAATATGTATAATGTTATTTGTAACATCTTGTTAATTCTTCTGTTCAGCCTCACGGCTACACAGAAGAGTTTTCAACACAAAAGTTTAATAAATTGGCAAAGTCCAAGAGTTTGAACTAAATATCGTTTCCAACCTTGATGATGCTGTCACCTTTATGGGGCACACACAGAATATATCTCACACTTAGTGCTCATCGGTGTTATTTTAAACATGACAGATATACAGACCCAGCAGGATCTCACATTACAGAAGCCATACAGCTGAACGCTTTGTTCAAGGAGGCAGAGTATCACCCAGGAAAGTAAACTGCCCAATCCCATATAATTCCTCTACCTACTAAGTTCCTACTGAATTCCAGCTCAATTTCTAAATTTCATCCTGCACCTTTTAAGTTCTTCATGAGACTGACACAATTACTGGAGATGCTTTTCATTTAACAAGTGTTCGTTTGTAACATGAGGAAGAAAAGCAGACAGAACAACACTGGTCATAACATAAAAGACTGATCACTTGACTTACTATAGTATGACTAATTTGCTGAATATGTTTTAAGAACTCAAAAGATCACCACCTTCAGAGCAACTTGCAAATACACTCCTTTCCTCAAGCCCATCCATGATAAAGTCAACAAAAATAGACAGTGAGTGGGAATCCAGTCTACATATTTCCAATGAAAATTTGATGCAATCAATGACAAAGGTGATGAATGCATAAAAGATGAACTGCTATAATTGAGAGAACATTATGGGAGGATCTTTAATTAGCGTTCTTCCGATACAATTTTTTTTTTTTTTACTCATATGCCATCTTTAAATCAAGTATTTAATATATCCAATTATACATCAAACAATAATCTCTACCTCCTGGTGAGAAAAATGAAATTGTGCATCTATATCAAGCAAAAACTCCTATGAGAAGCAATCTAGCCTTCTGAAATGACACCTCTGTCATGACAAAGTATTTATTTGATGAGAAGGAAGAATTTTTTTTAGTATTTTTCTAGTTTTTGTAACCCAAGAATACTTTCTCTCTTGAGCTGGTTTTTCACTTGTAGTGAAAAAAAAATCAACTGTCTTTGCAATGTTAGGAGATATTTTTTAAATTATGTTTTCTTTTTGTTTTCTTTTCTTTTTTTTAACATTTTTTGTTATATCATATATCAGATAGCCCCAGGGATGTCTGTTCATAATATGGAACTCCACTTCCAAGAGCAAGAAGTTTTGAATTTCATATGAAGACAGCAGGACTGAATAGGTATTTCAAGTTTTTTTAAGTAGAAGGAGAAAAATATATTTCTCCTTATGTCCTTTCATGAGAGGAACACAAATATTCCTTATCCCACCTGAGAGACAATTCAGCTGTGAGCATTGCTGACCTATCAAGAGTATCAATGTTTAAGGAGAAAATCCAAATAAAATAGCTGTAAGAATAGCTGTAGTTGTAGCTTCTTTTCTTAGAAAGGGTATGAATTCCATGATATTTGGTTCAGTAGTCCGCAGCCATAAACACCATTTTAACCTTGCGCCAAAGCTGTTACTCTAAGAATGTAGCAAAGTAGACCAAGAATAACTTTGGTAAGAAAGCTGGTTTAGAGCTATATTAGCATGTAATATACACAATCCTAAGGACACACACCTGAAGAAGGAAACTTCCACCAACGGCAAAACAACTGAATGTGTATTATTACTGTCACAGACAAAACAATTTGCCCTCAGCAAGTTTGCTGATGATTCAAAGGAATGGTTGACATACCAGAAGGCTGTGCTGCCATTCAACAAGACCTGGACACACTGGAGAGTCAGGTGGAAAGGAACCTGATGAGGTTCAACAAGAACAAGTGTAGGGTCCTTCACCTGGGCAGGAATAACTGCATGCATCAGTACAGGTTAGGGGCTGGCCTGCTGGAAAGGAGCTCTGTGGAAAAGGATCTGGGTGTGCTGGTGGGCAGCAGGCTGGCCGTGAGCCAGCAGTGTGTCCTTGTGGCCAGGAAGGCCAACAGTATCCTGGGGTGCATTAAAAAGAGCGTGGCCAGCAGGTCAAGGGAGGTTCTACTCCCCCTCTACTCTGCCCTGGTGAGGCTACAGCTGGAATATTGTGTCCAGTTCTGGGCTCCTCAGTTCAAGAAAGAGGGATCTTCTAGAGAGTCCAGCGCAGGGGCACAAAAATTATTAGGGGCTGGAGCATCTGCCTTATGAGCTCAGACTCTCAGCCTGGAGAAGAGAAGACTGAGAGGGGATCTTATCAATGTCTATAAATACCTCAAGTGCGGTGGCCAAATGGATGGGGCCAGGCTCTTTTTGGTAGTACCCAGTGACAGGACAAGGGACAATGGGCAAAAACTGGAACAGTGAAAGTTCCATACAAACTTAAGGAAAAACTTCTTTACTGTGAGGGTGACGGAGCACTGGAATAAGCTGCCTAGAGAGGTTGTGGAGTTTCCATCTCCAGAGATGTTCAAAACCCTCCTTGATACTTTTCTGTGCAACCTGCTGTAGGGAACCTACTTTGGCAGGGGGGGTGGCCTAGATCTCCTGAGGTCCCTTCCAACCCCTGTGATTCTGTGAAATGGCCTCCTAATATTCTCACACCTAGAGTCACAAAAAGACCAAATACTTCAAGTTTAGTCATATTTCAAGGCTTTTGTTAGAGTTTTTAATGCTCCATTTTTATGAAGTGAAACCATGGCAGCTGTCACTGACTTCAAGTTTTACTTCATATTTGCCTAAAAAAAAACACGACAGAAAATTGAGATTTATTCAAAACTGAAGAGAAGTTCAAAACACAGAGCTCAAAGTCTGGTAGGAATATCTTCAAAGAATGCAGGGACAGGACTAGACTCAATTTTGACTCAGGTTTATGTACAGAGATATGATAAGGTTAGAAACCTTGTATGTTAACTTTTGCTGAATTTGAAGAGCTTTGAAATATTAAGTTTTGTCTTTTAGCCAAAATTGTCCAAGTTATATCCAGAAAGCTTCAAAGTCCTGGCACCATCTGCCATCATCTGAATTATAGCCAAGGTATGACATTGTGTAATTTCAGGTGTACGTGACCTGTATTCATTGGAAACTGGGTCATTAGTTTGCCTTTCAACTTTGCTGAACTACATTGCGAGCTTTTTGTACTTCTGGGTTTCTTTGGGAATGATTAACGACTGGTTAATTGGATGCTCTCCCTCCTTTGACAGCAAACCTCAGCCAGCTAGATATGCCTTTTTATATTAGTCTTCTGCTGAGTAACAAACACAAACAGACTTAATGGACCCAAGAATTCATTCAATTGATTCCTAGTGGGGCTAGGATGGTGAGATGGTAGAGTAATGTCAAGGCCATGCCCAGGATCTCTGAAGAGGAGATGGTTAAGTGGCAGCATTTATCAATTCAAGGGATTTCAGCATCATAAACTTCTTCACATTTCAAAAGGAGAAAATATTTTCAAACTAAATTACAGGGCAAACAGAAAGACGAGGTTTGCTCCATTTCAAAGACAGAATTGGAAATGTAAGTCAGGAAGGAACTGCAGGAGATTATTTTCAAAACTACTTTTTTCCCCAGTACTATGTTGAAACAAAAGTTAGAAAAATAGTAAGTAGTGCAACTCTTGCTAACATCTTTTCTAACAAATACCCAGAGAATATTCACCAGCTTATAAGATATTGCTAGCTTAAATGTTAGTTTGTACTTATAGGAGTACACTCCTGATGCTCTACCATTTGTAACTACAGAAACCAACTTATATTTTCATTTAGATGCTGCTTTGGTAAACAAGTAAGTGGCTGACATGCCGTGACAGCTCATTAAGACTGTGTATTGTATGGCATTCAAAATTCTCTTCCCAAGCTATCAATCCAAGCATAATGGTACATTTTAAAAACATGCACACTTGGACAATTCCTCTGATAACAATAGTATCCCAAATGTTTATGCAGCTGTTTAGCAAAAATGCTCTTTCAGACAAGAATGGCTGGTTAGACAAGAGCATAGAGAGACAATTTCTCTGTGACACAACTATCCTTAAAGATTTATTGAGTCAAAAAATAGCTTAAATGTGGGTTTGAAAATTTAGAAAACTTTTAGTTCAGCAAAAAGGGCTACATATTATCAGGTCATAAGTAATTTCTCAAAATCTTTCGTTTTGTCAGAAGATAAATTCTAAAAGATTTTATAAAAAAACCTGGTAAATCTTACTTTAATAATTATGACAACATATTAAAATATATATTATAATAACTATATTTTTAGCTTATCAGACTAATTTTCTTTTTTATCTGTTTCGTTAGCTTGCTTCTGAGAATTTTTTGTACAGCAATAATAAGAAGAGAATCAAGGTTACAGGAAATGCTTCATATTACCTGCTTTTAAATTACACTGTATATATTTATTTCATTCCTACTAGAATTTCATAGTCCTTTATGAGATAGGACTGAAAACTAACTTCAAGTTTCTTGAGTTCTAAAACAAGTTGAGATTAATCTATTTGGTTTTTGCTAAATAAAAAGCAATTCCTATACATGTTTAGAACAAGTAAACTTTGTTTACAGTATATCACATATTACTGAAAATATTTTGATGTTTGGATAATTCAGACCTCTATGTAAGTAAATTTACTTTAGCAATTTAACTAAAATGTTAAATTAGAATTCGAAAATACCATCCAAAACATAGTCTACTTAGTCCTACTTATAAATGTATCCTTTTTGTTTTGAAGTTATTATTTTAAAATATAAAGCTAAAATATAAATATTTATTGATACAGCTTTTAGAACAGCTCCTAGCTATTCTTGTTGGTAACATTATCCCTTTCAGTCTCCACACCTTCAAATCTTCTAATAAGAATTTGAAGCTATATCTTTGAGATAAACTGATAAACTCTCATTAAATTAAATAAGCTTTGAATCCTGCAGAAATTTTCAAAAACTGTTAGAAACACTTCTCCTCTTCTTCTTTGGTCTCAAAATAGGAAAACCCTTTTCCCTCTCACTTAAGGGAAAAATAAATACCACCAAAAAGAAACATATCCAAGATCAGGTATTTTCATGATTGCCTTCTAGCCAAATAAAGCTAAAGGCTTGACGTTGCCTTTTCACTGTGAAAACATCATTCAGGTTCTTTTATCTAGCACCAGCAAAGACAAAATTTGAATACACCATTTTCCCTATTAGGGAAAAAGCTTCAACACCTACCAGCTACTAAACACTAATACATAAGGATCCCAGAACTGCGGCATCAAGTCTATAATCTCTGATAGTAATACATCACATACAGCTTTGAAGACCTCTAGAAGATACAAAACCTCATTAAAAAACATGTTCAGTGAAATTTTCATATCATATACAATCAATACAACCTGTTCACAGACTTAAATTCTGAAGTATTTAAAATAACTAATACTGCACTGCTTCTCCCAAATGGGCGCTACACACTTCTCCAGCATGATTTAACCATGAAACTCCTTTCAATAGGAATAACCCATCTTTCTGGAGGAAGAGGAAGAGGAAGGAGGCAACACTATGATTATTCATTAAAGACATGTGACTCAGCAGACATACGCTGTTTGGGAGAACACACACACACAAAAATCCCCAAAACAACAACAAAAAAATCCCAAACAGATAAGTAGTCTAGTAAGTTGGGGTATAAAATTAAGAAAAAGGTGGACATGCAAGGACATCTTGGGCAGAAGCGGGAAAAATAACAGAGGCAGGACCAGACAGTGTCTACCTAAGGACCTCAGGTGTGAAAAAGCTAAATTACTACTTGCAGGATATAATCTCATGCTTAGAACAGCCTTGGAATTCAAAGACTGAAGAATGATAAAAGTGACTTCAATGGGAAAAAAACTCATGACAGATCTGGGGACCCACAGATGTTGATGTCTATACTAGGGAAATTATTAGAAATAGCAGAAAGTCTAGAATTGGTGTACATCAGAATAAGTGTTTTCTGCTTGAAAGGAGTTGGCTGGCTGACAATTTGCCGATGGTACTGTGTTATTCAGGATACAGAGGGTAAAGGCTGACTGTTAAGAATTGCAGGACATTACAAGGCTGAGTGAATGAGTATGAAGCGGCCAGAGTGAGATCATCTCTGGCTTATGATCTGTGGCTCTGTGGAACATCAGTTCAATCCTCAGTAGCACTCAAGAAAACAAAAAATACACTGGAAATTCTGAGAAATGGAGAAAATCCAAAGAAGGGTAACAAGGACTATCAAAACATGGAAAAGTTTCCTGTGCAAGGAACAACTGAATAAACAAGCGCACTTCATCCTGGAACAGAAATTATGATAGGACATGGAAAAAATGGCTAGGAATGAACTATTCACTTAAGATAATAAAAAGGGCAAACAAAAGGAGATACTTCATAGAGCACATTGCAAGTCACAGATATGCCCTACACAATCAGTGGGAAGCCTCAAAGTCACCCAGCTGGTAGGCATGGGACTTGTAACATGTTTAACCCAATGCAAGGATAACATCTGCCAGATCAAAGCAGTTTGAAGGCTATAGCAAGTAGGAGAAAATGTGATGCGAGTGTTAACTATTTGTGGATGAGGTGATAAAACCTCTGACTGGAGGGCTATTTTTGCATAGCCTTAGGTGCCTGTAAAGAGTGATGGATATGTGTATGGAAGCAAAGAGGGTTAAAAAAAAAAAAGAAAAAAGAAAGGTCTCGATTTCTCAGTATCAAGGAATACGATCAAAGAAACAACACGATGTCACGAATTCCCTCTCTAAGATACCTAAAATCTGAGGAAGTCTCGCTATAGCTGTGCTTATTGGTAATAGATACAAAATTAATTTAACACAACCTGTAATTGTTAATTAAGTCATAACTTAGCTAGTGATAACATACAGAGTCCCTCTGTGCTGTGAAGCATCATGGCAAGCCATATTACTCATCTGCCCTCACTGTAGGGATTACTTTGCATAATGCCTTCAAAAACCAACAGGATCAGTATGAAAAAAATATTTCATAGAGAGTTATGACACAGTCATATGAACTGAAGCTGAAAATACAAGGGCTGTGGGAAAGTAGAGGGGAAGGCACTACCATTGGGACTTACCACTACTAGAGAAAATACAGAGCAAGCTGACATTCATATGCTCTTATTTAGAAAAATCACTGCAGAAAGCAGCCCAGATTTGGAGAAATAAGGTCCCCAGATTCTTTTTAATAATCAGCTCGAGTTGTATTCAGGGGGCTAAACTGAGGAATACTCACTGCTAAGTCAAATAACATCAGGCTCTCACACCAACACTGTAACAGGATTCTTGATAAGAGTAATTTTCTGTGTATGTATCTTAGCCAGAGAATTGAAAGCTCTTTTATATAGCCAGTGAACTCTTCTTTCAGCTCTATTCTCCAGTCTAATTAAATCCTATTGTTGGGTGCATGTTTGAAAATGCTCTGCCCCTTTCCTATACGCAACTAAGCACACACATACAAAAGATGTAGTTGCTTTTAGTGCAACTAGTTGCTCCTCTGAAAGGATTCAAGTTTCCCTTGTACTTTCTTTTATACTTAGAAGAGCTGGATTTTAATCAAGAGAAAATAATGTCAAACAATTACTTTTTCAAAGACAAAAATTAGATTAATTTCCCATTAAACAATTGATTCATAAAGTTGTGACTAATGAATAAACATCTCAGTTTTCCAAGATAAAACAAATTAATCATTTCACCATCACCAGTATTTTAGGCTATTAATATTTAATTGTTATTTCAGCTTGTTTTTCTTGTCTAGGACTGAAAGAGAAACAGAATAGTGCCAAGTACTAAGGATGTGCAGGCACATTATTCCTAGGAAAGAAAAATTAAAGTAATACAGGAAAAAAGACCTGTGAATTGGCTCATATATTAACCATATGGAATGCTGCCAATGCAAGTAAGCAATGTTCAGTACAAAAAATGGGTAAGATCATGAGTCTGATTCAAGACATCACACTAAAAGGCTGCGCCACATACTTCAATCTGTGATTTTCTGTGGAATGCTAACAATTCTGAAGGCAACCTTGACCAACAAAATATTTCTGTCTTGGTCTTTTATCTATCTCGTAAAGTTGATTATAAAAGAAGACTCCTCTGTTTTCACCAGCCTCAAAATTAAAAAGGTGGCAGAAAAAGCAGACCAGCAGATTAGCTGAATAAAAGGATGGACAATCTAACTAATGCATCATTAATTTCTGTGGGCTGTTTTTGGTGCTCCATTGCTGTAACACATCTTTGCATTTTAGCAGGAGGTCAAGCAGCATAATCTAACCCAACAAATTGAGTTAACGTAGTAGTGCATCTCACAAACTCAGTTTCATATACACTTGGGGTATAGTTTTTCCTCATAAAATAAATTCTCTAAATGTACAGTAGACTGAAAGCAGCAGTTCATGTACACATCTATATAGCCTCATTTTACTTTTTTTCAAATGCTATATTGTCCAGGCACCCTCTGTTTTTATACAAGCCACTAGGAAATACAAATAATTACTCCCAGAACTTGAGAAAAATATCTGGACATAACTACCACAGGCCAGTTAACAGCTTGCTGGACAAGCTTTTGCTTTCTTCTCCAAGACATAAAAAATTACCAAATATAAAACATTTGTGAGTAACAGCATTGCTTCACTATACCATAACCTACAGAACATCTAAAAAATTGGCTCCAAAATGGATAAGCCTCATAATACCATAAAGGAGCTGGCAGGAATGAAAGAAGTGATCAGGTGCATTATGGGGACTTAAGGAGTACTAGATCATTCATGCAACTGGTGTATCAGTGAAATATAATCAGATTTCAGCCCATCAAGCTGCTGTGAATATCTTCACAGCAAGAGCAATGACCTGCCAAGACAACTGGTAGGTAACCTTTTGGTGCATCTCTGCAAGCTGCCCTAAGTGTTCCACAGTGACAGTTTCCATTTTAAACAATGCATTGATCTTTCTGTTGTTTTTGCTCTTTTCACCAAAACTCACTGTTATAGAGTAAGCTTCTGGAATTATTGTCTCTACCTGTTTCTGTACTTCACTTATATGATAGGTACTCAGAACTACAATTACTGATATTTTCGTACCCTCAGGCCTATTCAAAACACCAAATTGCTCTGTGACACTGGAAAGAAGAAAGTATAAAGATGTCCACTTCTACATTTAAGGGAGCTATACAAGATATGGGTTAGCTTTTTTGCTGACCCGTAATGAAGAAGCCATACACTGGTAACACGTGTGGGAACAGCACAAGTATGAGTATGACCAGCTCCCCTTCTCTGCCCTGTGGTTACCCTAGTTTGTTTTTTAAAGTAATAGGGGAAAATTAAGACCTCTGTAGAACAGATATACTTACAAAACACAGTTTGTTGTGTGTCTGAGATAATACAACTATGTCAGACTTTTCAGCAGTTAGTTTATTTGAATTCAGTCAATGTAACATGTAGTGTAGCAGGTTCTACTTTATCTTCTTACACTGCATTGTTTGACAGGTACATATACTCTCAGAAACCAGAACATAGAAGGAATTTCAGGATGATGGCATTAAGAAAGATCAATTATAAGTTCAATTATCTGAATTTATAGCACAAAAATTTCCTGGCTACAATCAGGAACTAACTGGTGTGAACTGGAACTACCTCTAAGAGAGGTACAATGTGCTGGTAGTTAATCACAGAATCATAGAATCATTAAGGTTGGAAAAGACCTCCAAGATCATCATGTCCAACTGTCAACCCAACACCATCATGCTCACTAAACCATGTTCTGAAGTGCCACATCTAATTGTCTTTTAAATACCTCCAGGGATGAAGACTCAACCACTGCCCTGGGCAGCCCATTACAATGCTTGATAACCCTTTCAGTAAATAAATTTTTCCTAATATCCAATCTAATCCTCCCTTGCCACAGCTTGAGTCCATTTCCTCTTGTCCTATCACTTGCTACTTGGGAGAAGAGTCTGACACCCAGCTCACTACAATCTCCATTCAGCAGTTGTAGAGAGTGATAAGGTCTCCCCTCAGCCTCCTTTTCTACAGAGTAAACAATCCCAGTTCCCTCAGCCGCTCCTCATAAGACTTGTTCTCTAGACCCTTCATCAGCTTCTTGCCCTTCTTTGGACACACTCCAGTGCCTCAATGTCCTTCTTGTAGTAAGGAGCCCAAAACTGAACACAGCACTCGAGGTGCAGCCTTATCAATGCTGAGTACAAGGGGACCATCACTTCCCTAGTCCTGCTGGCCACACTGTTTCTGATACAAGGCAGGATGCTATTGGCCTTCCTGGCCACCTGGGCACACAGCTGGCTCATTCTGTCATGGCTGTCAACCAGCAACCCCTTCTCACACGCAACTTTCCAGCCACTCTTCCCCAAGTCTGTAGCGTTGCATGGGATTGTTGTGACCCAAGTGCAGGACTCGGCACTTGGCCTTATTAAACCTCATACACTTGACCTCAGTCCATTGATTCAGATCCCTCTGTAGAGCGTTCTTAGGCTCAAGAAGATCAACGCTCCCACCCAGCTTGGTGTGGTCTGCAAACTTACTGACAGTGACTTTGATTTCCTCACCTAGATCACTGATAAAGATATTCAACAAGACTGGCCCCAAAACTGAGCCCTGGGGAACACCACTTGTGACCAGCTGCCAAGCGGATTTAGGTCCATTCACCACAACTTTCTGGTCTTGGCCATACAGCCAATTTTTTTACCCAGGGAAGAGTACACCTGTCTAAGTCACGAGCCACCAGCTTCTCTCGGAGTATGCTGTGGGAGACAGTGTCAAAGGCCTTGCTAAAGTCCAGGTAGACAATACCTGCTTATGCCTGAGCACCTGTCTGCATGGTGCACTATCCACACAAACAGGGAAGAAAATGTAACTCTGGAAATTTTATATGCTGGATGCAACTTAGATATTTTCAGTTGATTCTTACTAGGGAGCCTACAATTATTTGCACAAAAAAAAAGAATAATAATAAAAAAATAATTAAAACCCCCCCAAAATCAAGTGTGATGAAACTACAACGATACGCGTAACAGAAGTTCATTAAATTCCTCACAGAAAGTAGTCAAGCCAAGAAGAAATAATATCTATATTATTTATATAGATATCTATATAGAATACTTTCACAGTCCTGATTTTTGTCTACCAGAATACATTATGTCACCATAATCCTCTTTTAAGGCTATGAAATCAAAAAGGTATCTTTGTGGGCTTTTTTTCACACTGATATGGAAGGATTATTTATATTTTAGGCTGCAAAACTCATTACAGTAACTACTCCTATGTAATCAAATAAGTTTTATAGTAATTGATTACCATAATTAACTAGTATTTTAAAAATTTTATACAAGATTTATTATACCCATCTGAAAAATAATAGATTTTTTTAACAGATCAAAGAAACACAGTCACTGAAAGTTATTGCTTTGCAAATATAATCATTACTTTATCACATTACTTTCTGCATTTATGATGAAGTCATAATATTGTTTTGAAATCAAATCCTCACATAAAAAGTTCCAAACTTCCAGGCAAAAAGCCATGTTGTTATTATTTCTGCAAGGCTTCAGAGCACCTGTACATCAACCAGCAATCACAGCTAGACTCTGAATTATTTCCTAAATTTGGTACTGAAACTCCAATAAATGTGATTTTGTAGGTGAAACTTGTCTGCATAGCTTGTGCTACTGTTTCATGGCTGAAAGATATACTGTATATTAAATAGAATTAATATTCAGAATTTGATTGGAGAGCTGGAGTCCTTTTTTTTGCTGGAAAGATACTGTCAGTACACTAAGGTTTGGTACTTCCAAACCCATGCTTTTATTTCAAACAAACAAATTAATGGATTTATAAAGAGTTGCTTCCGTGGAAAGCATCAGGACCAAGAATCATGAAACTATTCCTACGGACTAATTATAGAACAAATAACAGAAGGCAAAATCTCTCAACTGTATTGCTCTGAGGTACAAAACCACTGTATTCAGAGGTGATTTTTTTTTATATATAGTCTTAAAAATATGAGGTGATTACAGACACATTGCTCCATGTGTGGAGGAGAAAAAAAAAAAAGGCAAGATTGGGTTTCCGTGGTCAATATTTACTTAGATTTTTTGGTGCCCTTAGTGTTTTAAATACTATGAAGTAAAAGAAATGTCAACATTCTTAATCTCCCCACAGGAAGCAGTGAGGGCAGCAGCACCACCTTGAAACCTCCTTGTGTCAGGAGACATGAGCACTGGCTCAGTTTCCATCTCCTAGAAGCACTGTGTGTTGTGGGGACCAGAAACTAGCTCACATGCCTCTCCTAGCATCAGGTAGTCAGCTTAACTTCCCAGCCTTTCCGCTGTATTGACTGTGTCTCAGGACTGACTTCAGCAAAAGAAAACTGTGTTTTCTTATGCTAGCCCTGAGAAACCTGGTTCTAGCTCTCTCCAATTAATATGAAAATTCAAGAGGCTTCTAATTATTATAAAAATATTGCAGTATTATCTTTCTTTTATTTGATAAGCTGCAACACTTTAATTTAAAAGACAGATGAGAAGGTTTTTTGTTTGTTTTTCATTATTACAATACAGTTTCTCATCCTCACATTTTTTGCTTCGTTTTGTAGTGAAACATTTTTAATCCCTTAACACTATCACCACCTATAGTAAATTTGTTAAAATATAATTAAAAGTTTCATCCGAAAGGCTACAAAATTCTGCAAGTTAGATAATACAAAATTTTAATTGCTTTACAATTGTAGTGGGCTGAACTCTCATTCCTTCATTAGTCAGACCAGGGGTTCTCAAACTACGGCCCGCAGGCTGGATACAGCCCCCCAGGGTCCTCAATCCGGCCCACCGGTATTTACAGAACTCCTTGCTCCCCCCCCCCCCCCCCCCCCCCCCCCCCCGGGGGGGGGTTTTGGGGGGAAAACCAAGCACCCACTGGGACTGGGCTGGAACCAGCGCCTTGTCCTCAACCTGCCCCCTGCGGCGGGCGAGAGGCTGAATGAAACATCTGAAATCTCCAATCAGACCCAGACTAACTGATGAACACTTGCATCACTTGCTATGACTAGCGGTGACAAATATGGAGCCTAACATTGACCATCTCATTAGCCAAAAGCAGGCCCATAGCTCACATTGAAATATTATTTGTTTTTGTTGATTACAATTGTTCTTCATTTTAAATATTGCATTCTTTTTCCTGGTTTTTGTGCACTACTGCAAATAAAATATGTGCAGTGTGCATAGGAATTCGTTCATTTTTTTCCAAACTATAGTCCGGCCCCCGACTGTCTGAGGGGCAGTGAAGCGGCCCCCTGTTTAAAAAGTTTGAGGACCCCTGAGTCAGACAGTCCTCCACGTGCATTAAGGTAGCAGCCTCAAAGTGCAGCAGCTCACCCCTGAATTCTCACTATGCCATTATAGCCCTACTTTCTTCTTCTTTCATACCCTTGGTATTCCACAGGCAATGGCTGGCACTGTGAATACTATTAAGTTGCCTATTACCATGAGTTAACACTTTAAGATCCAATTGAACAACTGCTCAGGGCTGACTCAGCCACTTGTTCCCACAGCACCTCATCACTTCTCGACATGTGGTTTGCTTTATGCACCAGATGCAACCAAATTACAATGTTATAGCCTGTTTGGGAATAACTTTCTCCCAGAATTCTATTCTATAAGATAACAAATTTTCATAACTTGGTTAGGAAAACAATGCAACAGAGGAAACATATTAGAGATGCTTCACGCACACACGTTGTGTCTACATATGAAGCTGCAGGACTGCATTCTGCAGCACAGCAAGAGCAGGGCACACAGGATACAGCTCTTCATTTTTCTAGCTATGCTATGGATCAACTAATTGGAATAATTCTATGGGGCAAGGAATATCCCAAACTCGGCAGGCTTAAAAATTTGCTGGAGATGCTTAATCCTCCACAGGAATTGCTCTGTGAAAGGAGAGAAGTATAAATCACATTATCACAATCAGCCTAGAATATAACACCCTTTACCAATTAATTTGCACTTTGCCGCATTCACTGTCTGACAAATCAGAACTGATAAAAGCTTCTACGAAATGGGAATAAAAGTGTCTGTATTTAACCCCTGGCTTTACAAACTAACCTTTGTTGGTGCTGAAAAATATAGTAAGCTTTAGATGCCGTCTGACAAATCAGAACTGATAAAAGCTTCTACAAAATGGGAATAAAAGTGTCTGTATTTAACCCTGGCTTTACAAACTAACCTTTGTTGGTGGTGAAAAATATAGTAAGCTTTAGATGCCACTTATATTTTTGCCACCCTACATCATAACTTAAAAAATGAAAGTTATATAGCTTTATGCAGATAAACACACAATTAATATTGAGCACTTCTGGTCCTGGAAGAGTTACCTTCACCTGTCTGACGCACTCCTATAGAAGAATAGGTAGCATTTTTGTAAGAACCACCTGAATAACATACAGAAATTTACTGTAATACACTATTATAGTCAGTGACTGTATACCCTGGATGTCACATATTATCCTACCCTAGCACCTATACCAAAAGCAATTAAGCAGTTACACCTAGAACCAGAAGATGATCCGTCTTCCTAGAGCCATTCCTAGAGCCCTGCTTTCTATAATTTAAGTAGTTCACTATCCTGACTAAACCCACCATCAAAAGCATCTTCTGCGAGAACCAACATGCGTCAAGAATAGCTAGACCGTAAGTGTTGCCTGTGTGTAAAGCAATATGTACATAATTTGCTGACCTTTTTACTTAATCACTGGAGTAAGTACTTCCCAGATATTCCTCTTCCCCCTTCTCCTAGAAGAATCTCAACTATATATAATAATGCACAATTACAACATAATGATCTCCCATCTGACTCCATAAGGCATGAATGAAGCTTATATTATTTTTTTTGTCTTTCTTTGTTTATTATTTTGTCTCTCCTTTCCTTAGATACTAAATATCTCTTTGCACCTTTTGCTACCAGCATCTCCTCTGCCTCAGAAATATCAGTTACCAGTCCACTCGCATAAACTGATGCATGTCTAAATAAACTCATAGCAGTTGGTTTTAGGCTCATATATTGATTTGAAATTTGTTGTGCCTGTGGAGCCTTTCATAGACTTAGCACACTGTTGTTGAATATGATACCACCTATGACATAGTACCTTGAGTCAAACAGGGAATAAATGCCACTCTCTGTTTCCCTTCCAAAACTAATATTAAATAAAGCTGTAATTTTAATGCTCAGGTTGGTATTTAAAAGGGCAAGAGAATGTCTTTTTGCTTTTCGGCATTAAAATCAATAGTGCCTGCAATCTGTATTGCTTTCCACAGATGAAGAACACAGCAGTTCATCAAGTAAGTTCAGTCCCAGATCAGATGATTGGCATTGACTTTGAAGCCTTTGAGCACTTAAGTAATATCACCTGAATATCACCTAACGACTGTATTATATCAGAACCCACAATTTTCTTGTATTAAAGTTCATATATCATATGTAATGATGTTCCTCAGATACCAAGGTTTTCTAAATATAAAACAGTTATTTCTTAGAAAGCAGCAATGAAAAACCCAATAAAGTATGCTACTTCAAACAGCTATTTTTTTTTTCTTATATTCTATATTTTTCTTGTATTTATAGTTCTTAGGAGAAAGACTGCAAACAAACAACTTCCTTTTAAATAAGTAGATTATTCCAGGATCACCTCCTGAGAGACACTACCTCACCTGTGCTTCACTCTAAGGGAATATTATGAGAGTTTTGGTTAGTTATTATAATTAAATAGAATTTCCAACATTCCAGATTCAGCATATCAGAATAGCCTAGATATTTTATAGTCTGTCATAGGAATTGAATTCATATCTTAAGGAGTTTCTGGTTTAAATAACAAAAAAATAAAATAAAAATAAAATAAAAAACCTGAAGAAAACAAAAGACAATAGGTGAATGGCCACAGTAATACTGTGTTTGTGAAGCCTGATATATTTGAATAAATGTGGATTTATTAAATTTCTTTGGGTTTGCGGGAAGTAGGAGAAAATCAGTGCACACCTAAAACTGGGAATACTGGTATTTAAAGAACCTGAAAGAGGATACAAGAAAGTGATACAGCAGATTAACTATTTGTGATTTTGACCTATTCACCTTACACTCAGAAATACCAAAATGACTTAGGATAGGAAGCAAAGTATTTTGTAGTACTTCTTTGTCTGGTACAAAAATAGGAAAACTAAGATAATTTCCAGCCTGCAACTGTTAGAATTAACCAGATGACTTGTGGTCAGTCAGCAAATAGTTAATGCTGACCTCAATGTGCCAGAATAGATCTGCACACAGGAGATAACACCCATCCAGACAAGTCCAAACAGTAGCACCTGAGTATAAATAATTACTTTGCCCGATGTCTCAGTCTCAGAATACTGCCCTCACAGCAATGCTCAGCTCCCTAATAATAACAGTGGCAACAAAGGTACTGAAAGAGTTAAACAGGTTAAATGTATAGGTGAATGTATATTTCTAAATATGTTAAAGGTTTAAATCCCATCCAATCATTAGTTAGTTCAAAGACAATATACTCCATTTATAGTGTAATAAAGGAATCGATTAATTTTTCTATATATTACCATTCTGCATTCTTTAATAATGTGTACAATGGAAACCTGTCTTGTAATAAGTCACAGCAAGAATGAAATAGTGAGAATACAAAGTACTGTTCCTCTAAAGTTACTACATTTTACCAAGAAGTTTCTAAAAAACACTGAGTCCTCAGGTAAATTATTTAAACATCACTGACAACCAGAAATATTTCTTCCACCAAAGGCTTGAGTCCACTTTAAAAAATTAGTTTATTTGTAATGCTCAATGTAAGATTTCAGCCTATACGGTGCAGCATGACTACTGCTTACACACACACTATATGTGGGCTGTTATCTCGGACAGATTTGCACCAAGGATATGAAAGACAGTCTTTCATCTTTTTTCTCCCTTTTCATCCTGTTAAAAGACCACAGAAGCTTAATGGCATCCAAATATATTAAATGATTTATAAGGGAGTAAGGACAGTACCAAAATTATTTCTCATGTTGACGGACTTTCAAGAAAAGACATACAAACATAGTCTCACTTTTTGGCCTGACCTAGGGCTTGGCACAACCTAGTAACATAGTTTGAAGGTGTTAAGCCTCATCTATAATTGTATTTAAAATACTTTATTTAAAATTTGTTACCATTCATGCTTCAAATAAAGTATTTACAATTATACTTTGTGTAAGATTTGGTGCAGCTCTCCAGCTAAATCAGAAGGACAAGAATATTTGTATCTCTCCTTCAACTTAGTCATTCAGTGATCAAGGTAGAGAATGGTCCTTGCCCCATGCTGCTATTACATAAACTGCGTATCAAATTATGATTTACAAGATTGCTATTAATTAAAATAATAAACTTTTTCCAACTTTACAAAAAGATAACAATGACTAAATTATACTACCTATTATGAACCACAGCTGGTCTTAAGCAGGTAGATGACTTAAAAATATGTATAAAATGCATATAAAATATGTATAAAATACATATTTATAAATGTCAAGCATCTCAAAATTACTCTCACATATGCAAACAATCAAGAAAAAAATATAACTGACAAAAAAACCCCAAAAACCTGGTAAAGCTAAAATCATTAATGTCATTGAACCAAATGCTAAAATCATTAGTATCAGTGGACCAGCATTTCAGTGTCCAGGAAAAGCAATAAAGCTAATCACTTACATTTTCCCATTCAGAAAACTATAGTTTATACTTCTATTCACTTAAATTTACAATGAACACACAAAATCCAAATCAAAAGTAAAATCCCTGAGACTATCTAATTAAAAAAGATAAGGAGAATTTAAGCTAAGTCTGAAAAAATCTGTTAATGTTTGTCTGAAACACAAAGAAGCACTTAATACCTCTGATGTCAGGATCTCAAGGTGAAACCATCATGCAAAATTTTGCAATGTGAGTCACACTGAAGCCTTTGCAAAATATGCATTGGAAATAGGATGGCTACAAATGTGTCTGGTTTTATAGACCTGCATGTGTACCACTGATTTCAGTTGGGAATGCAAGAACACATGACATATTCAATGTTTTCCTTCAGAGGTCCACCTGTGCACTATTCTGTTTATCTACAAGGACTTGTATTGTTTTCTGAGTGATGGCTGGTGATCGCGAGGGAAAAAAAGGCTGCAATAAGGTGAAATAATCCAATATTTCCCCATGCTTGAGGAGGTTCCCTTTTTAAACTTGGCCCAAAAAGACTTTAAGTGGAAGACTACACTGTAAAATTACAGACACATTTCCTGGTATAAATGAGGTTGTTGCCATTCACATGAAAAAAAAAAACCCAAAACATTAGTTCTCTCAGGATTTCTTTCAGGAGAATAAGAGGTGATCCCAAAGCCTGTCTTTATGCTTCTAAGATTTCCATCTCTGTGTGTAGCTTTAAGGTTAACTGTATAAGCTTGAGATAAACATCTTAAGCTTCTTTAGCAGGACTTGTATTTACATAACTCTTGGTAAATGTAGTGCAGCAGTTAGCTGACTGCAGCATGAAGTTATACAAGGAAATCTTTCTTCACCAGCTGCTTCTACGAGGTAGAGGATTTGACCTTGCAAGACAAGCCAGCTGCGGAGCCAAAAGCATGGCCATGCAGATCTAGACTGATGGGAATGAGAAGTGGCATTTCGCCTCTTATCTTCCCTTTCACCCTAACCGAAAAGGCATAGCTTAAACAACGTTCAGTTTAGATCAAGATGAAATATAATGTAATGCTAAAGAGCCTTAACCTGTTGTTTTGCCCAGAGTACTGGAAGAAGGGTAACATCACAGCACCATGGTTTTACCTCTCATTTTAGTTTTGAAATATAAAATGGTAATTTATTTTTAGTAAAGGATATGCTTGCCAAGACTTACCAGCTTGTTTTCGGCAACAAGTGATGCAGCATTGGTACTGACCGCTCTTTTCCGATATAATTAACTCTTCTGAAAGGGATACCATTGAAGCCATAGGCATTCTCATGGTAATGACAAGACCAAGCAGACATTAACTGCCCTTGTGACTTTTCTCATTGTTTTAATTGTGCATCTTCCCAATGCTTACTAAAATCATTCAGCCTGTTTACTAAAATCATTTGGCCTACGAAAAAATGCAAACGATAATGAGAATGTGGAAAGTTATTTCTTCCACAAAACACATTTACCTATCTACACTTTTTCAAACTGTAGAAGCCAATGTTAAATTCTGTCAATCCCATTTTTAAAGTTTTGGTACTGATAAGCACATAATGCACAGTATCTTCAAATACATTCATGTCAAGTTGTACCAGAAAACAGCAATTATGTGTCATTTTGAAAGCACTTGGTAAGTCTAGTAGGGTGACAGAGGGGAAGTAAACAGTCAAACTATAGAGAATATTTTGCATTCTGATTTTTCCCTTCCTTCCTTTTCATTGTATGAGGTCATTGGCCCAATGTTTCTTCATTTTATGCTCAGACTGAGCTACTTAAAAAAAAAAAATTAGCTTCAACTAAGTTTTAGTGTGTATTTTTTTCAAGATTTCTCTAATTCTATTTTAAGTGTACATATTATCATAAAATAGATGTTTTACTCCACACATAACTATTTTGAGGGCTTGCATAAGCATGTATTATGAATCTAAACAAAAAGTCTGGTACTACATTAAGAAAAGCAATAGTCAGCCATGTCAATTTATTTTAACTGCTATGATAACAGTGCTTCCATATATCCAGAAAACCTTATTAGAGTAAAATTACTAATTGCACTATGTTTCTAAATGCAGCATATATTTTCGTTGATATTTATTTTGTAATAACCTACACATTTATGCTATAATTAAAAAATTAAGACTATTGCCATATGTGTTCTGATACAGCAATTATACTTTTTAGAGTTCCTGAACATGCCTGGGGATTTCACACGGCTGCAGAAACAAGCCCCACCACAGCTCATGCAGGCACTGTACAGCACAGCTGCTCAAAGGGTAGCTGGACAATAGTCAACAGGCAACCAACAGATACTACTAGTATGGATTGTCAACTATCATAATAACACAAGCACAACCCTGTTAGCTACATAAGCTTAATTTAAGCTACTTCAAATTACTGGCAGGGGAAAACCAACTCCAAACCAAAACCCACTACTGGATCATTCTAAGAACTGATTTCAACTTGCACTTTAATTTGTGGACATATTCTGCACAGTCAGACCTTACTCCCAATCCATACATTGATTCCCAACGATTGAATATATTTTGTTTTTCAATATCACAATAGAGAGAAAATATTAAAAAAATAAAAAATCTTTTTTTCATTCTTTGTTACACAACCGTGATGAGTTAACCTAGGAGCCAAGAAAAGACTGCAAACACATGATGACACAGCAATAAGTTACTTTTAAATGCAATTATCAAGCATACTTTGGTTTAAGGATGTCAAAGTAAACATATTTTCTTCAATAATAGCTTTAAAAGGGCTCCAGATAGCCTTCAGTGCCCTTTCAGAAAGGCTTAGTTGTTCACTGAAAGTCTAGCCAGAGAAATAAAAGGGTGAACGAAAAGAAAGCAGTACCTAAACTGAAATTATTTACTCCTTAATCTTTAGATATCCAGAAAACATCACCTAGTTTTAAGTATTTGTTTTGTTTAAAATTTTTCTAATCTTACTCTACTTAGAGATGCTGTATCTTTCTCAAGCAAGATTAACTTCAATAGCTGAAATAGATTAGTTGAATTTCAGAATGAAGCTAGACACTACAAGGCAGTGTAATTTCATGTAAACTCAGTGTCACAAGTGCAGAATTTGGGGGAAGACAACATCTGGCATGTTGTTATTGATATACTACAAACAACAGAAAGCTTCAAAGTTTTATTACAAAGTCTGTATTAGAAAGATGATCCCCTTATGAGAAAAGAACCCTTTGTAACTTCAATTTTCATTCTGTTGGCAGTTTCCTACATCAAAATAGTTCAGTTATTTGATAGGTAATGCTCTCTAACAAGAACAAGAAATAGAGTTCAGCATGTTGGCTTAATTGGCAATAAATTCATTGGAGTATTTTATAATATGAAGAATCTTTTTCCCCTGCCATATATATAATTGGAACAAGTCTGAAATCCATTAATGACACCAGAAAGTAAACATAGGCATTTAGGAATTAACATGTCTAATATATCAAGGGATTAGCCTATAAAGCTCTTTATTATCTAAACCAGTCTTTGTAAAAATATTGGCAAATCTGTATGAACCATATGCAGATGGAATTATTTCTCCCCAAACTGGCTATTTAATTTTTATAATTTTATACCTCTTCTTTACAAGTATGCATGCTCTAACTACTGCTTATTTACTGGTTCATAACTGAGGCTGAGCTACTGCCCAAAATCTGAGCCAACAACTTCACACTGATCTTGTATATCCAGTCCTGGACTTGCTCTTTTGAAGAAAACAGGTTTGTATCTTTGTATCTATTACCAGCACACTTCATCCACAGCTTATCTGTCACTAGGAGACATCTGTGAAGAATCAATGCAGGACCATGCTGTTCAATCAGGTGTTATAAAACATATACATATAAAATACGTCTACATGGCTCCAGGATCCCATGGAAAAAAATGAACACAAACCTGCCTTCTGCATTTCTTGACATTTTAATCTAGATTCCAGGGGAGCCAAATGGCCATTTGAACTTGTACTACAGCTGTACTGCCACCATGGAAATCAGTTAATCACAGCACAGTCCCTCCAGTGCCATTGATTCTTCTCCAACAGGCATTAAATAAAAACGGAATGGGGAAAACACACTGTGCCTGGGGTGGGACTTCATCAGCAATCATAAGCATTTATATAAATCATATAATAGTCAGCTTGTATTATCTAGGCTAAGGATAAGGTTTGACATGTCACTGGATTATGATTCATTTTGTGCCTTCCCAGAGGGAAGCTTGCAGACTTCCTCTGTAGCAAAAGATTTGGCCATTGAAATCTGGATGTGCTAGAAACAGTTTTGTAGAATCTCTTGGCATTTCATATCAAATCAACACAGGAAAGTGTAAGATTTTTCCTTTGCAGCTGAAACTAGAACTAGACCTCATACCTGCTAAGAGCTACATTTGGGTGGTGAGGGTCAGCATATGCAAATCCCTTAGTGGGATCAGAATGTTAATTGCTACATGCTCAAATTATTTGCTTTCAGCTGCTTTAAATACATCATCCATCAAAGATAAATTGCAGTATTTAAATTGCCTTCTGCCTGTTGTTTTTCAAAAGAAAAGAAAAAAACCCAACAAAACTAGTCTTCAAATAGTTAGTTACAAAATAAACAATATGAAGAATTACTCTATAAATGCCTTTCTTGATTTCCCACCTAATTCAGGAGCAAGGCAACACTATACTTGAAAAACTACAACACCATAGCACCTTATTCTGTAGTTAAGTATTTTTTGGGAATCTTTGTTCCATGACTTTATAAGTCCATTAGGAAATAACACTATTAGCTTGCTTCCTGCAGTATTTAATTTTGTACTTTATAGCTCAATGTAAATGTGAATGCAGAATCTGTAGTGAGGTATCCTGTGTTTATGGCAATGAAACATACATTTAGCAACTTAGGTACTCAGACTCAGTAGTTTTGCTTCTCAGATGTATTAATACTGTCGCATATTCTTCATGCTGTTTTATTCCATATGACTTATTGCACAAATTGTATTTAAATTTATTTTAACACTGAAGTAAAAACGAAATGTAAAATATCCAGATGTGATTCTCATTTTATTTTGTGGCTATGTTTAACAGTTTGTTCAAAAATATCTGAGATACCTACACTACCATAAACACAATATTTAATATCATACTCAATAAATTATAAAAGAGATTGTGTTTGCATCCAAAGACAGATTACAGAGTTCACAAAAACAAGCAGGGGAAGATTTTTTTTTTTCAAATCTTGAGACTTGTGCTCATATTTGACCTGGATAGCTAACTGAAATTATTGTATTGTTAAAGCTTTCAGTAAAGGAGCAGCTCCATTGATCCTAACAGATCTTTTGGACGTGCAGCTTGCTGGAAGTTTGACAGCTGGATGTGAGATCTTTCAAGTTTTTATAAGCATTTTATAAATTAATAAAAACCCTTCACTGTCACAGGAAATCCTCCTAAATGCCCTGATCCTCCTGCTGTGTGGTTAATGCTGAGGAGAGAAAAGACAAAATCCATCATAGGATGGAAACACCCCAACCTCTCCCCCAGGAAAACAGACACATTTAGTCATACCTGAGAACAGTCTCATTTTGTTCTACTCACTCTCATTAAGTTAAGCACATACAACTGCCTCCCTGCTGAAAGGCACATTAGCCAAAAAAAAAAAAATCCTGTTTGTAGAAGTTGAAAGGGGAGACTCACAGTCCTTCAGGTGAACATCCGGCCTCCCAGGTCTCTGTGTTCTGCTCCCATAGAATGCTTAAGAGGCCAAGCCAAGGAGTTCCAGTAGAAAAAATAAACATGACTGCTATCGCTAGCATCCAGTCATTGCACCTGTGTCACTAATTCATGCCATATGAGGATGTTGACAATTTAAAATTAAAATCCACAATGCTTTCTACTGTCTCACTGTGGGTAATTTAATTTAACAGAAATAAGAAAGGAGGTACTGCTCTTTTTTATATACTGTCTTTCAGGTTATGGTAATGTACAGCCAACCTAGAGTAGCAGTTGCTTTATTTTGTTTTAACTAACTCAGCTTAATTAGAAACTACTGGAATGCTATTTACATTGTAATCCAAAGACTAAATAAGCAAAGAAATTTTTAGACATGGGTTAAGATAAAACATTTTAAATATAATTTCTAACTTATGAAGAATCACTGCTGCTGAAAGACAAACTACAGGTGCTTACAGTTAGGTGACAGAAGCCTAGCTTTACCATTTCTTGTATAGTAGAATTAAATTTAATTCTCTGAAAGTTCCCAGCCAAGTAATGTGAACAGGCCAACAGAAATCTTTAGCTGAGCTTCTCCTACTGAAACTGGTATATGCTCACATATCATTACCCAAGAAAGGATTGATGTAGCCTATGAAGCCAAAATAGCAACTGCAATTTTACTTACAGCCATAAACTGGTAAGCAAGAATATTATCCAGTATGCAGGCACAAACAGAAATGCCATAGTTGAAGGCTACCAAATAAAGCGAGGAGACAGGAGACCTGCTTCATGCAGTCACCCCAAGCGCAGATTTCAACACCTGGTAATTCTTTTCCTTCTCAAGGTTGGCCCGCGCTACTAACAGAAAAGCAAAAGAAGAACCTGTTTGGCCTCAACCTGTGTATTCTTCATAAAAAGTCTCCTTCACCCTTTCTAATGATGGCTAAGTATATATTACACTGTTTATAATTCATTCAGGTAGGAGCAAGTAGGTGAAGCTGATGCCGTACATAGCCAAGATAGTCAACATCCAAACTTATACAAACTTCAAAAGCTTTCCACAAGCTCAAGTGAGAAAAATCACAACATGCTGAAGATCTCTGTCAAGGTTTTAAAAATAAAAGGAGTGTCTCACAGACACTGTCGAAATTCAGATGCAAGTTGTAAGCTAGCGAGAAGTACAGACCAAGCTGATCTCTCAGTAGTATTGTCTCCTTTCTCAACCTCCAGAGATTTTTATGTCTTTTTTGAGAAGAGTCTATTAATAAATTAAATAGAATAATAAGGCTTTTCATATCAGTAACTATTGTTGATGTTATAGGAGATACAACACAGATAGAACAGATTGCATTGAAAGGATAAACCAGAAGCAGGCAGGGACACAGGATAACAATGAAACACTGAGGATTGTTCTGTACATAAACCCACGACTAGCACAAGCTGATCTAAACTCAATCCTCCTGGAAGGAATAACAAAAGACATTAATTCAAACTTCTGGATTACTTCTATATCTAGCTAGAGAAGCACATGTCTGTACTCCTGCCTATGCTTGTCTTCCAAACACTTCTTTTTGCATTGATGATGGCATTCTTGTTTGGAGTCATGCTTCAGTTAGCTTAAGTGCTCGATCCCTTAATCTCAATGTCTAAACCTACACATAAATATTAAATATAAGCAGCTCAGAGGGGTAATGATGATAATCTGATGACTATAATATTAAGGCCAAATTATAAGGCCAAATTTACACATTTACTCACTATCCTAACAAATAATGGTCTCTGCTAATATTTCTTACAGTTTTTACCTGTAAAAAATACGGAATACTGCATCCTTTTGTTAGAGAAGGAGAGGGGAGACTTGATTACCTGTACAATACAAGCCCAGAGCATTTCTACTTTCTAGTTCTCCCATCAAGTCTGGAGTCATTCCCAGAGTGAAGTTAAAAGAGCTGGCAGAAGACCAGGGTAGAGGAATGACAAGGGAAACAGAACAATTCTTTCCATTAAGGAATCACTACTGGGTTTATTCAGCTATCCTGTTAGCACAGAGGGTAAGAATTTTCACTGCCTCAAACTCTAATTTTAAAATAAGTAATAAAATCTCAGTATATTTTTCTTTTATGCAGCAGAATTTATTTTTACTACATTAATCTATTTTCTTTGGAATTATGATCTTTTAAAACCCCAAAGATCAAACGTGCAGGCAAATGTCAACTAATATCAATTATTTTTTAAACAAAATTCTGGGAGCAGTAAACTTTATATAATATGCTATTTTAACAACAAAACTAAGGCAATTATTAGCCATCTGAAGAGAAAGGATGTAAAAATTATTGTTGCTTTATGGAAAAGCTTAACAAGGTTTTGTAGCGAGTACTGCTTTTATTGTATTTTCTTACAATAAATGCTCAAAATAACTTCCAGAAGATATTAAGCAGATATTTATTTCCCAACAATAGATGACTAACAAAGCACATAAAAACCTCTCATTCTTTTCCTGTGTGTTTGAGCTTTAGCAATATAAACAAATTACAATAATGAATTAACTTTTCTATAAGAGTAAAGTAGTATACACTTCCCAGATGCTAGCAACGAATGGAAAAAAAGGAGGGAAAGCTTATAAGAAAAATAACTGAAAAAGGAATGAACTTGAGTAAATTGAGTTGATATGTTCCTATAAAGTATTACATACATTACTACTTAAAATTGCATTATACCATATGTTCATTTTTAACAAACCATACAGCATTATTTTTTTTTATAGTTGCTATGAGTGAACTTGATAAATACCCATGAAAAAACTCAAGTATTAGCAATGTCTTGCTTCGTCACATTAAAAACAAGTAATTCTAATTAGTGGTCTATGAAGCCTATAAAATCCATGGATTTTATGGGAAAATGACAAA
>NW_010336234.1:0-8849 GCF_000700745.2 Antrostomus carolinensis | reverse complement strand
GGATCATTTGTCTAGCTTCTTTCTAGAAAGGTACAGACTGTGGCATGTCTGTGAGGGAGAGAACAGCAAAGTGTGTATTTACAAACATGCTCATGCTGCACAGAGAAATGGTGAATATTTTTATTCCAACTTCTAACTCTTCAATGATCTGAAGTAAAATGGCTATCAGTCTGCTTTTTCATTGTTGATAAAATGCAAAAGTAATTACAATAATTGCACATCATCTTAGAATGGAAATCTGGGTAAAAAAATAATGCATTCTGTACTAGGAGTTGATTAGAGGCAGTATATTTAATGTATCCAATGGATTTAAACACAATACAGAAAACTGTTAATGGTTTAATATCTATATCAGAAGACCAACAAATAGCATCATTCATTATTCAGCCTATACACATCTGGATCTGTAGTTATATGTCAAAGCAAAACATGATTGTGATATTTCCAGTCATATATGCAACAAACAGCAGTATGCCAATAAATGTAGTTTCATAGAATTTTTCCACTGTGTTTAACATACTCTAATGGGAATGGCTCGAAAACTTTTTAATATTGACTTGCCTATTAAGCTATTCAGTAATTTAAATAACCATCTTCAGCAATTCCAAATTTCATTAATCCCCTAAAGACAGAATTACTGACCAAAACAATGAATACAATAGTTTTTAATTTAACTAGATATGAGAGGAAAAGTACTATCCATTACAATGATGAATCAAAAAGCAAATTCAGTCTCCATAATTGTAAATGCTGAATGTCACCCAAGGTAACTAAAATGCAGGTATGTAGAGGCTGTAAGTCCTCATCATAAAATGATGTTGTAATTCCTCATATAATGAAATATTTCTTTCATGACTGCACATATTCTAAATCAGAAAAATATGGGTAAATATTTTCTTTAGTTTAAATTCTGCCTGAGACTGCTTTGCTTAAGTCTGATCCAACATCCATGAGAAGATGAGTACCTGAAGCCATAAGGTCTCTGACACTGTAAGGGTGAATCCACCCAAACCACCACAAAAGTCCTGAGAAAGAGCCTTTTAGCTGTAGGTTTTACTTTTTCTCAGCATATAACATTCATTGTTTGTGTTCACCCAAACACATCCTTTCTCTACCACAGTTTCTTTCACTGGAAGCCTTATCTTGAACTGCCATATACTGCTATAACATAGAATGGTATATAGGTGGAAGGGGCCTTAAAGGTTTTTCTATTCCCAACCCCCCTGCCATAAGCAGGGACACCTTCTACTAGACCAGGTTGCTCAAAGCCTCATCCAATCTGGCCCTGAACACATCCAGGGAGGAGGCATCCACAGCTTCTCTGGGCAACCTGTTCCAGTGTCTCACCACCCTCACAGGAAAGAATTTCTTCCTAATATCTCATGTAAACCTAGTCTCATCCAGTTTATAACCATTGCCCCTTGTTCTGTCACTACCTGCCCTTGTAAAAAGTCCCTCCTCATCCTTCCTGTAGGTCCCCTTCAGGTACTGGAAGGTTGCTATAATGTCTTCCCAAAGCCTTCTCTTCTCCAGGTTGAACAGCCCTAATATATACTCTACTACCCTACCGTACTCATTAATTGATGCTAAAACCTCATTTTTTTGCAATTAATTTTTTTTTTTTTTTTTTGACACTTTCTGTATAAAAAATCTGATAACTATGTGATCAACAGAGTACTTACAATAATTGAACTAAGCTGCTAGTAGGAAAAGATTTTCACAGAATCTGAAAATGTGTATCACTATTATTATATCACAGTCAAATGGTCACTTGGAGGAAGAGAATGGGGGTTTTTTGTGTGGAAGAGTCCAGGAACAGAAGCAATATTACAGTGGTCCAAAGGGGAAGTACTGAATGATGGAGATTATCGAGAAAGCTAATGTATGCGTATACCGACAATTCATTAAAACTACAAAAATAGTTATAGAAAAAAATCACTGCCAGATTTTAGATAATTCACTACTAGGAAATAGGATTACTTTGACAGGTAATTTATTCAGAATAAATGAATCACTGAGTTTATTCCTGATGGAGATCTATCACAGATTCAATTTCACTCCTCAAAATAGAGTTAAGTAAATAAGAGACTCTTCAGTTTAATGCCTGAATGAAAAAGATCAGATCAATCAGAAATATTTCTTAGGCTTAATATGAAATATAACTTAAATTCAAGAATTATATACCACATTAACCTTATTTTTAGGTTAAAAAAAAAGTATCACCACTTTAAAAAGTCAATCTCATTTAAAGAACTTGAAACCAATCATTAACTTCTGTAAAAAAGACAAATATTAAAAAAATATTGTTTCTAGCAGCTGCAGTTTCTTAGATTAACTGCACATGAATTTGCAAACAGAAGACAAACTCTAAAGAAAGATGCAGCTTCAGAGGACTGCTATTTTTCCTTCTTTCCATGCCCACCAGTACTCACCAAATTACCGACTCAGAGAAGCACTGGCTGGAAGAAGCCTCTGGAGTTCATCTTGCCCTGCCTCCTGCTTGGGACTACCACCAACTCCAGGTGAGCTCAGTTACACCTCTGCCTAGCCAAGTCTTGAAAAATCTTTTGAGGATGGAGATTTACAACTCAAGCAACCTGTGCCACAGCTGCACTACCCTCCCTGAGAAAAATTCTTCCTAATGCTTGTTTTGTACCTATCAAGCTGTAATTTATGGCCTGCACCCCTTGCCATATCATCTGGCACTATCAAGAAGATTAGTTCTCAACCAGGTAGTAAGCTGTCTTAAGTACACTTAAGGAACTATAGTTAAAACCCACCTTTTTGTAGAAACATGCTCTAGCATTAGAGGTATGGAATTTACAATTCTCTGAGTTCATGTAAAAGTCTAATTTCTGTAGAAAATATAGAGCTCAGTCTTTATGAAAACAAGTATTCATAATTTCAATTATGTACTTTTTTCTGAGATGTTAGAGCAAGGGAGGTGTTACAGACTTTCTTCCTCCTTGTAGTGACCGCAGGCATAGTCACCACAGAAATTACTAATGGAAATACAAAAAAATATAGGGTGTAAACAACGTCTCTTGGAGGTTGCCATTTCTGCTCATTTTCATGGGAAAAAAAGAAGCTGACAAAAACCCCAGAAGACTAAAGGGTTTCCTACAGAAATTATTTTAGAACACTTTTATAATAATTAATTATATTTTACAGATGTTTTGAAATACTTGACAGAACTTACAAAAAAAATTACAGCTACTTGAGGTAGTTAAAAAAGCCTAGAGCAGAACATTTTCTTTTTAAAACTGTCTAGTGCTTTAAAATTAATTTAGCAAGCCTATCTAATTTCAATAGATTCTCTTAGTTTTTATCTTTTAACTTTCAAAAGAAGTGTAAAGGAATGTGTCTCATTTATACGCACTATAATGGCAGTGAAAGCAGAAACAACAGCAGAACAAGCAATACCTCAGTTCATGGCTTCTGTATTCTACTTCCCCTTGATTAAGACATAATCAAGTCCAAGAATGCAAAGCAGGGCAGGAAAAACTGATTATGTCTGAATTTGGTGAATCTCACTCTGATACACTATTTATTTCAATGATTAAAGGCTACATTTTTGAAGGTCTATTTTATTTAAACAAGAAACAGTATCTGATTACTAATAAAATTACGACCATGGTGTTTTTTTCTGTGCTCAAGCATAAGATAGCCAAGATAGCAACAACATATTTGCTTTATTTCTTCTTTCATAGTCAGGTGCAATACGCAAACCAAGCTTGAAGATTTTTAATGTACCACCGTACATACTAGTCTAACAAATACTATTCTCCCTCATCAAGCACAGACTGATGAAAACAAAAATCCATTTTTCTAAATTCCTCAGTGCTCCTAGGTACAGAAACACATCCCCCAGTGTAATACACCTCTTTGGGAGTTCTGTACTAGCACAATCTAAATGCAATAAGAATTATTTTTTTAAGAATAAATCCCTCTTTTCAATCATGGAATTAAGAAACAAAGACAAATAAAACCCACATGCTGAGCTATAACATAAAAACTCTTTATTTCTGTTCCCTAAGCTCCATATTTTTTTGAGTGCGTTCCAAATTTGCCTAAATGAATTCTCCAGTCCCTAATGTTTTAAAAGAATAACTTTTTAAAAACTTTTACTGTGCTAATGTTTGTTTCCATAGAAACAGGACTGAAAGAAGGAACTGTTGTTAAAAGAACTAGAATTCTCACCCACAAATGAAAGACTTAAAAATAATAATATATTAATAAAACTATTGTCAGAATAGATATTTTCTCATTTTGGAAAAACAGAGCATGATCTTACACCCACTGCAGTTAATAGGACTAACTTGTGATTACAATAGAATAAGTCTAAATTGCTGAGAATGTATTACTGAGTTTAAAAAACTGATCAAAAGCCTATTCAGTTAAATGGATAATTTTCTAATGAATTTTTAAATTAAATTTAGCAGGTGATTGTCAGATTAGGCCATTTTTAGAAATATTACAATGAAGAATAATGAGCCAAAAATGTAAAACAATAGCTACTAAGGATTAATACTATTTACATAATTCATTTCTATTACTGTTGCTTAATTTTTTGAGAGGGAATGACTTCATTAAAACCTGACTGGAAGTATTTTACAGTTAGTCAGATAAGTTTCTAAACTCCAGCCAGACAGTAACTGAATCTATGGACATCACCCTGACATAAACCTAAACTTCTATAAGATTAAGAATTCATTTTACAGTAATTAAGAGTTTTGAATTTTTCCTCAGAAAAACAGTTTTAAGTGCACCTCTCTGCATACCTCGTAAACATTTAAACTACCCTGTAAGAAAATAATAATTTAAGAAGTCATAATTTACCTCCCTCAAAACCGTAACTTCAGTCAAAATCTTGAAGAGATAATCTATACAAGGCTTGTGAACTCACAAAAATCTTACCTGTGCAGAGTCCTACTGAGTTAAGACACAAAGATACTCAGATTAATTGCTGCACAACTATAATTTTTTTAGTCTGAAATGACAGACAACGGTCACTTTTCCTCCTTTGCATCAGCCCCAACCACTTCACTCTCTGGATCAGCTTCTGTTATGCTACATTAAGGCAAACTCAGCCTTTGATAGCTCAGGTTTGCATGAATCTTGGGGATTTCCCATCTGCACAGCATAGAGAAGCCAATGAATCAGTATTGGTCACAGCAACAGCAGCACCCAGGGTTTGGCAGGACAGCTGCCATCAAGTTTGGAAGGAATCATGGCAAAAAGAACATGTGAACTGCTTCAGACTTTGAGCATTTTTCCAGGCTTTCCACCCTTGAGGAATGAAGCAAAGCTATTATTGCAACTCTCCTACACAAGGTATTACTGTGCACATAGCTTTTCCTAGAGCTGACTAAAATTCTATATTCTGTGACACACAGAAAATATTTTCATCTTCAAAAGTTAATTCTTTACCTTTTCATCACTTAATTATTTATCTTCTGTTCTCAATAATCTGCCATCCTGCTGCACATGCCTGGTAAACCCTTTCAAACTCTCCTTAAGCCCTCAGCCTAGTTAGATTAACTAACCTGAATAATGCTGTCATCATAAATTTTACTATGCAAATACCTTTGTCATTACGCTGAAAGACGACATAGGTTCTTGCATCATTTCAAGCTGAAACCCATCAAACAACTGATATCAGTCTTACTATAGACTCTGAGACCCACCACTGAAATTGGTGACCCTGTGTGAGATTAAGACCTCTAACATTTTCGTACTCAGATATTCAGTTTGCAGAACTCATTGTATCTGCCTTACGGTTGGGGGTAGAGTTTTGCACCCTTCTACAAGGGTAAAACTTCCTTATAAAGCTCAAAATACACCCATTCATTTGCTTATGTTCACAATTTCTATCATACATAGAAGAGAATTCCAATAGATAAACCTTTGAAGAAGATAACATGGTTGGACTTTACAAATGTGCAGGTATTTTTAGTAAGTTTTTTTTTTATGGAATTATTTTAACCAAACTACTACTTACATCTCTTGACTCCATATATTTTCACCAACTCTACAAGAAAATGACTGCCAGTAATTTTCTAAGATAATCTATTTTCACTAGTAGGTTAGTCTGCTCATTTCTACATTCCTCTAAAATTCTGAAAGAAGAAATTTAAAATCTTTTAATTTGCAACTTACACATTTACCATTACCACCTTAGGGTTTTACTCTACATTAGAAAACCGCTCCCATGAAAAAGGTTTCTTCCTCCACAATGTACCATGATTCCAGAAAACTGTTAAGTTCTCAGTATTGAGTCTACCTTTCTTATTTCCTCCCTCTGGTTGACCAAAGAAGCCATCCACTCTTTTGAAATACCTAGACAGTGGGCAAGTACTTCTTTGTGATTGTTTTATCCCTTGAAGTACCTATGCTAGGAATTTAACTCTTGTAATTTCCATTCTACATATTTTCTGCTGTAATTTATGCTTTAAAAAAATCACTAGAGTTGATTTTAAAACTTCAAAGTACTTATGTTGCCCCAAATACTTAGAATTTGCCTGTGAGATTATAACATTAAGGTGCCATTTATCAACAAACTAAGGATTTTGCTTCCTTTAATTTTGATGTTAGATTGGTTTACTTTCAACAGTGAGTTCTTCATTGTATAAAATCCCCTGCTAAAGGGTTAGTTTAACTGCATGAGATTTTGGCACTTTTCTTATCATTCATTACATGGTATGAAATTCTTTGGACATAACATAGCTATTTTAAGTGTCTAATCCAATCTGTTCTGTCTGTAAGTTTGATTGTCAGGTACCACATAACTGTATTGATTTTTGTTGGTACTCGACTGTTTCAGGAATATCTATTATAGCAAGGCTCCTTCTATGACATTTTTTCCTCATAGATTTCTTCTTCTAAGTAGAGCTAATCAAAACTCATAAGCATTTTTCATTCCCCAAATTACATGTAAATTATAACATGTTTTCTTAAAAGTACTGCCCACTGTCACCCTAAATTGGTAATTACTTACAGCTTGAGGACATTTCAGGTTAAACAAGGAAAATGCCTAGAATTAAGTCTTGATAAAAAGTACCATAGATACAAAAATAGTTAAAGCTTTGTCATCTGGTGCAAGGCCTACTAGCTTAATCCAGTGGTTTAACAGAGGATATAAACTTAAAACTCTGACTCTAATATATATTTTTGCAAGAGAAAAGTGCAGTTTAAAGGAAAGCTTGCAATGAAAACGTGTATTTTCAGAACTGTGGAGTTTACTCTTCTTCATGTAATATGAAAATAAAATATTCCGGCACTATAAATTGCACAGTATATCAGTTTCACTGGTGTATTTGTGCTTCTGCTCCATAAAATGGACACGTAACAGGAGAAAATATGACGGCTCCTCGCTCCCTAAGTCAAGTCTACTGCAATTCTGTCCAAAAATCTGGAGCTACATTTTGTTTTGATACAACATTTTATTTAGTCATAACTGTATATTTTGTAAATCTGTATTTTGCTTTTATGTCAGCAGTACTGCAATGAACAAAGCTGGGTCACATAGCTATCATAATATACTTCTGATATCTCTTCACTTTGGAGTTCCCATTAATTTTTTTCTTCTGTCTTTGCATCTTATTTTGTTGTTAATTACAGATTATCTCATACTTGTGGTCAGTTTGGGTTGTATGTTACTTTATTCCAATTTAAAAAGCCAAGTTTTTATCTTGTGAAAAGGAGTCTTAACTCCTATATTGGAATTTTTTAGTTATCCTTGTACTCAGTGCCTCATACTTTACAGCCAGAGTGTTAAAGTGTCCCATCAGCAGAAACTTGTTATTTTAAAATGTTATATAAACAGCATCTTAGTTTCAACCATTCATTACCCGGTCATATTTCACCATCAGGTTCTCTGGACCCTGGGCTACAAGTGGAAATGCCATAACAGCATTGGCACAGATACCACTCAACATCTATGACATATTCAGATTCCCAGAGGCACATGACTTCCTGGTGACTGGCAACACCATGACCAAGCCTACCATGCTCACTCAGGAGATGTGGAAGCATCCACAAGTCCACAGTAGTACAGAACACGTCACATGAACTCAGATCAAATTAATCTTGCTGCTTCTACCGTGGTAACATCAATTAGGTCTTGCAGAGAAAAAATCAGAACAGCTAAAGCCCAACTAGAACTTAATTTGGCCAACTCTGTGAAAGATAACAGAAAACATTTCTATAAATATACTAACAACAAAAGGAGAGCCCAGGAGAATTGCCATCCTTTACTGGATGCAAGGGGAACAATAGTGACGAGGGATGAGGACAAGGCTGGGGTACTTAATGCCTTCTTTGCTGCAGTCTTTAATAGTAAGGCCAGCTGTTTGCTGGGTACCCAGCCCCCTGAGCCAGAAGCCAGGGATGGGGAGCAGAACAAAGCTCCATGATCCAGGAGGTAACAGTTAGAGACCTGCTCAGCCAATTAGACATTCACAACTCTATGGGGCCAGATGGGGTTGACCCCAGGATACTGAGGGAGCTGGCAGAGGTGCTCACCAAACTCCTCTCCATCATCTACCAGCAGTCATGGCTGATTGGGGAGGTTCCACTTGACTGGAGGTTGGCAAATGTTACGCCCATTTACAAGAAGGTCTGGAGGGAGGACCCAGGGAGCTACAGGCCTGTGAGTCTGACCTCGGTGCCAGGGAAGGTCATGGAGCAGATCAGCTTGAGTGCTATCACACAGCACACACAGGCCAACCAGGTGATCAGGCCCAGTCAACATGGGTTTATAAAAGGCAGGTCCTGCCTGAGTACCCTGATCTCCTTACTCGCTTAGTGGACGAGAAAGAGGCTGTGCATGTGGTGTACCTGGACTTCAG
>NW_010336233.1:253-16518 GCF_000700745.2 Antrostomus carolinensis | reverse complement strand
ATACATATATATATATATATATATTAGCCTGCATCCTCCCATATTGTAACTTGGGATGCTAGCCTCCTTCTTACAGCTCTTTAATCTCATTAATAATTTTCTCACTTTTCTAAGTCTTTGCTTTAATGATTTATATTGTACTTCTACTGAGACAGGAACAGATGACGGCAGCCCATCATTTTTGACACAGGCATATCACTCTCCCTACCCAGTTTGCACCATGCTGTCTATCTCTGCCGAGCAACGAAAGCAGAATGCTCTGAAGTAGCACGCTCCAAAGTAGATGAGCTTCCAGATCCAACAAAAAAATGCTGTGTGTATGTACATATATACATAATGTGTGTGTGTAAAATTCATATGCTTATAGACAATAAAAAATGGTGTGCGTATATACATATATATACATGTGTGTGTGTGTAAAATTTATACGCATATATGATCTAGCATATGATTCAAATGAAATAATTTAATTTAAAAAATATTTTTTTCAATCTGTTCTGGAAATCAGTAAGACACAGAAGGGCTCAGGGGTACATTTTTTTTCCATCTGCCTCAGGTTTCGAAAGCTACTTATAACATCAACTAATTAAGATCTACAGACCTCAGAGGAGAAAGTAACTGACTACTATAAACACAGTCATTGAGAAGCACCCATGCTTACCTTCAGCAACAAAACAGCAGCTGAATAAATGACTTACCAGTAATAAATATCAAATTAATTTCTCTCTTCTCTTTTCAGGAGTGGATTTTGATTTCTGCAAACGGTGTGCTCTGTCATAGGCAATCACCAAGAAACTAGATGCTTGAAAACTGACAAGTAAATACAGACAGAACCACAGATTCACAGGAAGTTACTACCAGAATGGATATTAGAAAGCACAGATAGTCCGTTATGTTTCTCCAGAAACCATTAGACTCTCTGTGGTTTCTAACATCCACTACAATATTATGAAGAGAGAGTGAGGTCCACAATCAGCGGATACCAATCTGGTGCCATGGCAGTCCGGCTCTTCCTCTGCACTAACACTACCAAGTCTTGAAGCAGACCAGCTCTCTGATCCAGCTGAGAATTAACTACTTGTTTGCTACTGCAGGGTGTTTCCTACAACCATTTGTTGTTGCTGTAGCTGGTTTTGCTGAGTTTGTTTTCAATTCCTGACCTGGCTGACCACAGCTGCTTAGGGAGTAGGATCATACAGAAAAGGGTGGGAAGAAGGAAGGGGGTGGGAATCTGTCCCTCATGTTAGCAGACAAGATTTAGTCATCTTACATCAATTATGGGACCAGAGACTAAAGCATTGCTGTAAAGGGGTGTAAGTGCATCTGTAAACATCAGAGGATTCTTAATAACTTCCAGAAATGCCCCTAACCTGTCCTACCTGCAAAAGAAAAACGTGGAGTAAAATAAAGTATTAAGGAAAGGCATGAAAACCTTGCAAATCTGCCAGTCTAGGTGAGATAGTTATCAATGGGATAAGAATAAAAACATTCATTCAGAAAGTCAGTGGACAAGAAACAGATGTATTTTCTTCCTTAGAAGAACGACCAGGGCTGTTTTCTGTGACAATAAACAGGAATCCTCCATTTCAGTGTTAGTGGTAAGGCATACAGATTTAGAAAGTATAGTTTAATGAGAATCTAATGTCTGTTTTATTAATTCCTAACCCCTCCTAATCTACTGTATTCACCTGACTCCTCTACACAGGAATCAAAGGGTATTGCCATTTAATAAAGTTCTAAGTCTAATCCTCTTCCTAGTCCCCATAAAGAGATAATAAAGAACACTTGTTTGCTGGAGATAATACAATATGCTCATATTGTATATCAGAGTGCTTCCTGTCTGTTAAAATGATGATGAATTATCTACAGATGCAAGACGAATTTAACTATATTATACCCTCCCTTTGATGGTAGCTGATCTTCTCCATGTTCTTCATTCACATATTTTTATTTGAATTCGTTGAGACCCTTTAAAAAATAGTGATTGCAATAAGACAGTAATCACAACACATTGGAGCAACATTTCTTCAAGGTAAAATAGAACAGGCCTAAATTGATGATTATTTCTAAAAAATGCTAAGAAACACACCCTGGAAAGAGTTATATGAAGTGCTTCTGTATGGTGATCATTTCATCATTTCATCACTTATACAGAAAAGCAAGCCACATCTCAGTGAAGACAGCTCAGTGGAAATGTATCTTCAACAGTCAGACTGAAAATGAAATTTTGCAACTATACTAAGGGAAATACAGAGGTTAATACTGAAAATACTATATTCCATTAAATCTATTCCATTAAGTCCACATAACAATGTTATACTTTCATCTAGCATACTCAGTTTTGTCTCAGTGTTTTCAGAATTATATTGCATAAATATTCAAGACCTCCAGACAGTCAAGATAAGTAGCTAGAAGGCCCAGGAATATTTTTCCCTGTGATGACTGAATCAAAAAGCAGGAGTATATTGATCATTGCTAAGTTAAATGTTGTCTTCACCTTGGATTTTTACCTTTTCCTTGTAGAAAACTGAATTTTTAAGACTATGAACAAATGATGGTTGTGACAAGTGAGCAGAGATATCCCTAGGCAGAAGAGCCAACAGATGTCTACCACAAACAAGAACTGTAGTAGCAAATACTGACTGGCTTTTGTTAAGCACTGCGTGTGCCATAGTCAAGATGCTCCTAGAAACTCAAGTGCTCATGAGCTGATCCAATTAACTTTACACAAAAAGGATAAACTGCAGTGGGACTCCAAGCAAAGTGTTGATTTCAGCTGAACAAATTTTGATAATTTCAGAAAAAAAGTAGTTACTGAAATCAGCCAGGCAAGAAGGCTGGTGATTTGACTCCTAGGTAAGGCAGACATTCTTTTAAACCAAAAGCACACAAACGTGTATCTTGACTGTAGGAAGCTTCTGGAGAGAATTCCAGAGCCAGATGGATTAATGACAGCCTCACCAAAAGTAAACCAAAAATACCACAGGCAAGGAAACATAATGGAGAAACATATGTAACAGAGCAGACTGTGAGTGTGGGAACACACCACACAGCATGGAGTGTCACATCCTTTAACCCAGTTTAAACCAAAACAAATCCCCTAAAACCGAAACAAGTGACAGGTTCGTTCCAGAATAAGCCTATACACTAAGTGGATACTTTGCCTAATTTTTCAGCTAGGTTAACTATATTGGAAAAGGGGGAAAGGTAAGGTGACTAGTGGGAAAAAAGATCTGGAAATGGGAGATAGAAGTATGAAAAATAGAAAAAAGAAAGTGGGGAAATGGAAGCTGTGTAAATCCTCACCTGTGAGAAAGCTAAATTCAAGCCCTGTATGCTCTCATGGTGTGGGGGCACATAATCTCTGTTACAGCAGCCTGTAAAAATTGGCACAGGAAACACATCATAGCAAGGAAATTCAGTTCATCGACTGAGCTGACAGAGAGAGGGAAGGCAATGTGTATTGAAAGTAGTAATCTTTTAAACTCTAATTATGAAATGGCAGAAAGAAGGAAGGGAGAAGTTACCTATCCTCTCAAGTCTGCTAGTATGGTCTGGGTAGCAAAAGGCTTCAAGAAAAAAAATTTCAAGGAACTAAAGAGAAGAGCAAAAATGGCAAATAGGATAAGATGCTGAGCAGATGTGCCAAAGAGAGATCATACCACACTAAACTGATACCTCCTTTTGAAATAATAATTTTATAGTCAAAATATGCAGTAGGTCTCATCTGCTCTGACTTCAATGCAAAGTATTGCATACAGTAGCACATGTGAAATTATTAGCTAAGCTAATACAGAGAATTCAGAGAATTACAAGGAAAAATAAGCTGAGTATTAACCATCAAATGAGGAGGTGACCAGTTGGGCTGGTAGGACAAAAATAAACACAGTATTGCCTACAAAATATTGCCTGAGAACAAAAAGATCTCAGTGCTATATAGTGAATCACAGGATAACTCTGAGCAACTAGAGTGATTAATTTCTTTAAAAATATGAAAAATAAACCCTAAGAGATAACGATATATTTACAATACATATCGGGTTATTCCTCGTACATTATTTTACTAGGAGAGAAGTTGGCTGTTGCAGTGAAATTCAAGCGCTGATAAGAATTTCTAGCTGATAAGGGAAATACATGTATTGGCAACTCATAATTACTCTGCAGTAGTTTGCAAAAACCAATATTAGTAAACTGAAGGGTTTTGTGAGATTCAGAAATGGATTAGATGTTCCTGTGATTGCCATCCTGAATAATTATACTAGCTGAAATAAAAACTGATAAGGGACAACAATGGTTTTATGATTCTTCCTATGGACAAGTCACAGTGATTGTAAATTACTCTCCTCTAAAGCATTATCTCCCTGAATTAGAACCAAGACAACAGATTAGACAGACAACTTTTCATTTAATACAGTGGGTTCTTATATTTCAATTTCAACAAACTATTCTAAAAATAAATGTTTTGTAACTATCAGATTTCCATTCTTTATGAGACTCAAGAGTTGTAATTCTGCCGTCATTCAGACAAGTCATACTATTAAAAACTGGGCTTTATTGAATGCATAAAATACTCCAGTGAGGTAATTTGAAATACTGAGTCTTAAAATACAAAACAACTCAACATCACCACACACAGAATATTGAAGAAAGAGGTAATAAATGTGACCTGAAGTTAAACATGTGATAACTGCAATTGATTTGCTCCTGAGTTTAATCTGAAAAGGTTTAAACAAAGGGCATGAACTTGCCCTTGAGTAGGTAAATCATACTAATTGAATCTCTCCTATAGTATAATAGACCATTTATTCTATTTGCATTCTCATATATACATGAGAATGCAAATAGTCTTGCTAAAAGATTTCTACTTGCTCATCATAATGCCGTATTTGGTAGGAAAATTAACAACAACAACAACAAAAAAGTAGTGCTGGGAAGATTAAGACAGAATTTCCTAGAAAGGGTCAGAAAAAGACTCATAGAAAGAACTTAAAAGCACAAGACTAAAGCAATCCAGAAACTCTATGAGATGCCTGAAAAGCTTTTCCAAGAGAAAAGGTTATAACTATTTGCCAAATTTCACTCAGCAGAAATTAAAGGACTAGTAATGCTGTATTTTAAGGCCAAGTAAAATCAGGTCTAGGTCTGAGAAAGGCACTCTGATACAGTTGCAAAAAATTTACTTAGCTGTCTAACATATGAGGTGGGACAGATGTAGATGCCTACCTCCAAAACTGGCAGCCTCCAAAATTCTGCTCAGTTACAAGATTAAATTTCACTTTCTTTCAAAACCAGACTGGTGGTGCCAGCTGGCCTTTCCATCCTTTACACAGCTCAAGCCATAGAGCAGGCATCAGGATGGGCCACACCATGCCAAAGTCCTTTTGCTGCTGAGAAAACCCATGCCTTCCCATCCATTAAGCCTTGAGCAATCGAGCAGCAAATCGAGCAGCTGGAGCATCTGCCAACCCCTCCTGCTGAACTCCGCGCTTCTCTGCGTGGCAGGGTTAGTTAGGTTCACTGGCTCACAGGGAGAGTAAACGGGGCTCTCCAGGGGAGTGGGTAAAATACTAACCTGGAAAGAATCCAGTCCTTGTTTCAAGGACTTTATCCAGCCACCATTTCAGGTAAAATACAGAAGCAATCCTGGAAGAGACAATGTAACCCAGCATCTCTCCTCTGTCACGGCAGTTATGCTCTTTATTTCCTGATGAAACTTGCCCAATAAATGAGCAGAGTGAAACAGCTTTGCCCAGGAGGGAGGGACAGACCATAACATCAGTCTAACCTATAAGAAGTGATTAAGATTCTTACCTGAGAGGAAGAAAAAGTATTTTTTAATAGCCTTAGGCAGAGGAAGGAGCAAATTCATTGCTTGCACGATCTAAATATTTTCTTTTTGGAGTTATTACATACAAAGGATGCAGTACCAACATTTCCTCTGACCAGATGTAAGGTTTAGCTTCTAATTCCATTAAAAGGCTTGTGGTGTAGCTATACAATTATTTTGATGACAAAACTAGCAACATCCTGCAATTGTACCACAGCAACTCACTGTGGGGCTGCAGAGCATCAACAATGGAAATGAAAGAATTTTTTTAAAGTCTATGAACTGAATCAGCAACAGATTCAATATGGTATTTATGCCCTAAAGATACAATCAAAGTTTGACATGCTCTTGTGTTCACCAGTTCCTTACTTGCCAACTGTACACGGCTCCTGTTCACCCCACTGTGAGGTTCCTAACTCTCCCTGTGTATTGCAAAGGGTTCCAACGTCTTTGCCCTACTTCAGTTTCTGACTTCTGTAGATGAAGACTACTTCAGGTTTTACAAACATCTAAAAGTTTTCCTGACTTGAGCTTGAGTTGGACATACCAAAGGAATATGGAAGAATGCAAGGTCCTACACTACCCTCAAGGGAGGGGATCCTTCCCGTCTATGTGGCATTGGTGAGGCCACACCTGGAGTGCTGGGCTCAGCTCTGGGCTCCTCAGTACAAGAGAGACAGTGACATACTGGAGCCAGTCCCGTGAAGGGCCACGAAGATGATGAAGGGACTGGAACATCTTCCCTATGAGGAATGGCTGAGAGAGCTGGAACTGTTTAGCTTGGAGAAGAGAAGGCTCAGGAGGATCTTATCAATGTGTATAAATACCTGAAGAAGGGCGCAAAAAAGAAGGAGCCAGGCTCTGAAAGTGACAGGACAAGAGGCAACAGGCACAAACTGAAACACAAGAGGGTTCCCCTGAACATCAGATCACTCTCTTTTACTGTGGGTGTGAGCAAGCACTGGCACAGGTCACCCAGGGAAGTTGTGGGGTCTCTCTCTTTGAGGTTATTCAGAAGCTACCTGGACATGGTCCTGGGCAAACATCTCTAGATGGTCTTGCTTGAGCAGGGGGGTTGGACAAGATGACCTCCAGATATCCCTTCCAACCTCAACCGTCCTGTGATTATCTGAATGAAATATTCCATTGTTGAGTAATTTGGGAATATTTTTGTAGTTGGTCTGTCAACCACAGAGTTTTTTTGCATGGTGCTGTTTTGATTTCTTGCTTTAAGTCAGTAGCTTTACCTTGGTCTCCCAAGTGGGTAAATTTCTCCAAAGTGAGTACATTTTTCAGTACCAGGTATCTAAGTTAAAATTAAAAGTGCATGTCCTGCTATACTTACAAAAGGACCACTATTCCCACATATAATGGTACCCATAAAACAATCTTTTAAGCTATGATTTAATCTAGCTATTACGGAAATAAAAGCTTACATCATTCAAGTCTTTAACAGTGTTTTCCATTTTTATAAGAATACTTACCACCAAACTAAAAAGAACAGGATGTTCTTTTAATATAAAATTTCATTATATCAAAACCACTTTGAATACATTTCACATTACATGGAAAAAAAAAAAAATCAGCCTTTACATGTGTAGGGGAGTAATTGAAATCAATTAGTCAGAGCCAAACATCTACTGGCAGGCTAATCTACTAAGCACAATGTTATATACAATCTTACAATACCTAATTATACTTTGACATGGGAGATTTGAGATCATAGAGGAAAAACAGGTCTTACAACAAATATAGTAGATATGCAGTTTATTTCAAAAAATAGCAAATGTCTTAAGAACACAAACCATAAAGTTATTAAAAGCTTCATAGCAAAATATTTAGCCAACTCTGTTACAATATATAGGCTTGAGGTTCTAACAGTTAACACTATGCCTCAATTCACTGAGCAAGTGATGCTCCTGATACATAAACATTGCACAGTTGAAACACGGAGCTGAATATTTTTAAAAAAGACAGGGTATTTTCATCTTTGATCTTTCATATTCAAAGTAATTGAAGAACAACAACATTTTAACAGGTTTGATTCTTTTTTGGAAAAGCCATTAAAAATAATTCCTGAGTATTTAGATTAAATTAATATACCAAAACCGACCAATTAAGACCAACATCCTGGTAGGTGAGCCTTGCAGCTTGAAGTGACACTCACTCTCTAGCATGGCTGTCATGGCAGGATTACAGGGCCTAAATACCTCAATGAAATACATGAAAACTTTCTGGTATGCACATTCAGATTCTTATTTACTTTAGCAATAGCCTACAACTGTCAACTGTGAATCTTGCTTTGCTGAGAAAAACATTGTTTTAAATGTCACTTCCTTCTACAAAATCTTGTAAGGTAAACTACCACAACTAAGTCTCCAGTGAACCATCATGCCAGTAATTATGTGAAATACATAAATCAAAATTTAGGCAAGGGGCTTTCATACTGTCAGTATACATATTGAATTGTATGCTTTGTATCAGTATTTTGAACATAGAGACCTAGTTACTTAGCTTCTTGCTACTGTAATGAGAGGTAATATATTATTTTTTTCATTATTCTCTTCAGATTCATGTCACAATATTATCTTATTATACACCATGTTTCTAAAACCCTGTTGGCATTTGCCATGTTCCTATGATTTCAATTGAATCTGTACATTTTTATTTTAAAACTGCTGCCAATCGAAGGGGTTTAGAGAACAAATCCCAGAAGAATTTTCATATTTCTTACTTTACATATGTTTTCCCGGAATTACAGTATTGAATTACAATGGATGTAGAAAGATTATTGTACAAAGCATAGTTAATAATTCACAACACTGGTATTGACCAATTACAATGAATTCACAAAAATTGTTTTAATTATACCCACTCTTTTCTATCCACCCACCCCAATATGTAAACACATTTCTCACAATGACAATGGCAAGACTGCAGTTACCGAGATGTACCATATGTGAAAGACAACACCTAGGATAAAGGCCTGGATTTGACAATTACAGTATGTGCTCCTGTTCATTTCCCATTCTAGACTGCAAGCACCATTTTTAGACTCTTGCAGTCATTAAATAAACAGAACTTACAGGTAAATGGAGCTTTTTTCCTAATGCAGGCTTCTGGAATCAAATTGATAAAAAGTAACATGCTTATATAGAACAAAAGAAATAATGACTAGGAAAAAATTGAATCAGTCATACCAAAACTCTCTGAGCAATGATAATGTACAGTATTGCAGCTGTATGTTCCTAAGACAAAAAACTCTTGGCATTACAAAGATGAAGATCTCTGTTCACACAAGCCAATTTTAATGGGCTATTAAGCATTTGGTTAAAAACAGGCTTGGACTAGTCTCACTGAAAAGGAAACACTTGTCAAAATGTTTTTGTTTTTTAAAAATACTGTATGACATCTTCTAAATTGCAATTTAAATATTAAAATCTCGTTTCAGAAGTTCCTCGCTTCAGGTTGTTACTCAAAAACTCATCATGTTCAAAACTCAAATTATTATGAGATCTTGATATCATAAGAAGCTTTTCCTTATTAGTAAAGTCTTTCTTGACTGCTGCCTGTGGCACAAGTAACCTATCCATTGGGTCCTCTTTGTTTTCTAGTTTCATATATCCTTTACTGTTGCTCCGATCCAGTCTGGGCCAGCTGGGGTGCTTCCTTTGTTCAGCTTGGACAGTGAGTGTAGACGGACCCCTGTCCAAGTCCAGGGACTTTGAATGTGAAGACAGAACATGCAAAGACGTGTTGGACCCAAACTGTTTCCTGGCAGCGCCAGGAGATAAAAGCTTTCCTGTGCTTGGTCCAAGAGTCATAGAAGATTTGAACTGATCAGACGGAGTGTCCACAAACGAATTGTGCCGTGGCAGCATGGTAGCGGCCGGTCTGTAGGATTCATTGGTATCAGTTAGTGGAATGGCCAGAGAATCCATGGACAGATTTCTAGACCGACTCCTAGTGATCTCTGAGTCCTCAGTTATGTTGTCTATACTGGGCTCATCAATAACGCAGTTATTCAGTTTAATTACTGGTAGTGTGAAAGCACTAATGGAAGATGATACAATGGATTTAGTTTCACACTTTATAGAGCTCGTGTTTTTGTTATCTGAAGCCTTGCTGGAGTGAGGGTAAAGCCCAAAGACTGAACCAGATTGATCAGTTAGCAGAGGTGGCAGGAGGCTACCAGTGGTCCTATCTTCATTTAGGATAATCTCATCTTCTTCAGCAGAACTATCCATTCTAAAATTACTCTTGAAGCCAGAGAAAGGCGCAACTGTGTTAGCAGCCAGCCGTGATGCACACAAGCTCCCGCTGTGCCTGAGCTCTCCTTCCCCCAACAAGCCAGTGAACGCACCACTCAGCTGCTTCTGTTCCTTGATCCTCAAGGTGTGGATGTCTATTACAGTGGAGTATATGTCTCTCATGTGTATGATTTTTGTTTCCTTGTCACGATTTTCATGCAGAATGGCATTTGCGCAAATAAAAATGAAAATTCCAATGCCCATAGTAAAAGGGCCCAGCATTTTCATCTTATCCGAGTGCATATGCTGTTCAAAGAAACGAATTAAAACACTTCCTTGGCTTCTCAGGACCTGGGTTTCATTTACAGATAGATGATTTTCAGATCCTAGAAGTTGTTCCTTTTGGGGCCAGTATCCAAGGATGGCCATTGCAATTCCCAAGAATGCGATAAGCACTCCCAAAACAAGGAAGAATCCCGATGGAGAATAGAGACGGATTTTGCCCCTGACAATCACTACATCTGCCCTGGGCCGGCGTCTAACTGGTTTCTTCTCCTCAGCAGCTGGTGATGTGGCAAGATTTACATGTTGCTGAGATCTGGCAGAGTCTTGCCTTTTTAAGGCAGCCAGTCCTGTTATGACTCCTCCGGTTGCTATCATAGTTCTCTATTGTGCCCTGGGGGAAAAAAAAAGAAAAAAAGTAGAAATATTGAGACAAGCAAAGGTTGTGTCTGCAAACATAAATAGCACTTTGTTAATCTGTAGCTATTTCTTGATACTCAAAACATCCACTACTTTAAAAAAGCTACTACATCTTAAACCAGTTATGACATAGTAGCAGTTTGGAGATTCACATGGCATCTTAAAAAAAAAAATCCAAATGTCTTTTATCACTGTAAATATAGGTAATAAATCTTCCATTAGTGATAGAAACAGTAGCAGAAAGCTAGTGCTCTTAGTGGTAATATTATCAGGATTAAAGACAAAAATGTTCAGAAGACTTAATAGATTATTTATCTCTGGACTTGTCCGCAGCAAGTCAATAATATATTATTACCTTGCATCTGTTTTAGATCATTTTAGCACTTTAGCTAGCAGTTCTTTTAAAAACTTCTATGACACACAATGACTGTGAATACAGATCAGTCTATATATCCTCTTCAAGAGATCTTTCCTTATAGATTTCAGCATATATTAATACATGTTTATTCCACCATTTAAAGAAGCTTTTATTAAGCCTATTCATATCAACAAAGCCTCAACTGCAGAATCATTTTTGCCTTTCCTAATAAAGCTGATCCTCTTTTATGCATATCTAGATCTTTTTTCTCCCCCCTCTTGGTTCCTCATTGACTACAAATCAAGCAGCTTAGTTTAGTTTTCCAGATAAGAAATCTTCAGGAATTTCAAGTTCATCAATTCAAAGCTTCATCATTTTATGAGGAATTTTTATCATTTTAGACTTGCTTTCATACCTAGCTGTCTATTACATGAGAAACATTAACCATCATAGGATTAAAAAGAGAGAAAGCTATGTTCGATAGTTATAATTTTATGAGTAAGAGTAACAAATGAAACAACACAGTTCAGGATAACTGTACTTTATTTTACAAAGCATCTTATAATCAGACTCAAAAACTTTCTGACCTTATTAATGAATATTAGACTGAATACTAGATAATATAGACTAAAATTAAGATACTATAAGCCAGGTATGAAAAAATTGTGTTGTCTTTGGTGGCCTTACTAGGCTCAGAGATAAAGAAAGGCTGACAGTCTGTTGCAGAAGAAGAGGCTCTATGTCAAAGCTGGGGATGGTTTAAGAAGCAGACAAAGCTAAAGTTGGACTGAGTGAATAATGTGAGAGGCTGAAAAGCAGAGGCAAAGCAAAGCGGTGACTGCTTTCAATTTACAGGCACTAATTTTCATCAGATCTCTTAAAATACTTATGTTAAAAAAAAATCTTAGCAGTGCACCCATGAAAAAAAAAAATATTAGCTTTATCATGGTATCAGAAACAGACAGACTCTGTATTTGAACACTATCATAGATTTCCAACACTGCAAGTAGGTGTCACACAAGCATATCTACAAACAGAAATGGGTCCAACCCACCAATTATGAACTTGATTATTAAATTAATAGGGAATTTGAGAAAGGTGGCCAAGTGGAAGGACTAATCCAGAAAAAAATTTATCCAGTGTTCATTATTACCTGTTCAGCAGCAATTCAGATAGCAGACAGGTAAAGTAGCAACCTGAATTCCCTCCCTGCACCATCATTATTAAAGGACAAAGCGCTTCCTCTCTGTGAGAAAGGAAGGAAACATCTGAAAAAAGGCCTAGGGTGCTAAGTATACAGCATTTTCTGAATTTCTGAAAGAGAAATTCATAGCATTATTCAAAAAATCTCAGAAATTTCACTTGTAGTGTCAGGTTTCATGTTCTTAATCACCTCTCTGGAAATTCTCACCCTTTGCAATTCACTTCCATCTTTATGCTATCTGGGCAATTTCAATAGTTCAATGCCGATTCATTTCTTGAATGCTTCATGAAAGGCTATTTTTTTAAGGTAACAATTAAAAAATCCCCGAAAGAAAGTTATTAAACATTGAGAGTCTTTAAAAATTAAACCAGAACTTTCTCATATGCCTATGTGTTTAAAGGTTTCTGCCAAAACAAAGGACCATTATTCTGTAAAACAAAGTTTTGAATCTCTAGACAGAAATAAATAGGATTTATCCATTATAAAAGCTACTGCATTTTGTCATGACTCAATTAAATGTAATTAGTTTTCCCTAAGAAATAAATTCAGACAACTATGGCATATCTTTACTGAAATTAATAATAATCTAGCTATAATCTAGTTTGTTCCATTATTCTTTTCCAGATCTCAGACCTCTGAGAGGGACAAGGAGCTTCCATACTCATGTGGTACTTTACAGGAACACATTAACCCACTCTGTCCATTCCCAGGGCTGCCAAGGAACTGCACAAGTACAGCAGGTTAATGCTAAATCCACACTCTTTGCCTGTTGGCAAGATTTGTTATTTTGTGTACTGTGCTGTGCTTATCACAGCTACCTGGATTGCACCAAAGGGTGAACAGAGTAAGCTACCTCTGCTTGATAAGTATTTTAAACACACCTCTAGCAAGAGCTCCTCTCTAACTCTGGAAAGTACAGGCAACAAAAACATTCTTAGAAATTACAACTTGGGGTGTCTTTCTATAGAAAGTTTTCATTTGCAAATTCTGCAAGAGTTGCAGGAAAACCACATCTCAATTTCTTTATTAACTGGTCTCCAGTAACTTGAAGGACAGACAGAAATTGAGATTTCCTAAAGTAAAAGTGAGATCTCTCAAGCCACATTGCTGGCTTCCTCCCAGCACTTCATGGGAACACGTTGTTCCTCTGCTCACTTTACCTGCATCAGAACTTGGGTGTAGGGGAGAGAAAGTCTGGCTGCAACAAAATACACATATTTTAGACCTAGAAAGACTCTCTTTCCCATTTCTTGAATTCACATCAATATTATTATATTTTCTTTCATGGAAAAAATCACAACCAGGTTTGTAATAATAATTGGTAATAAGCCATAATGTTGGTAAGGCTTATAAGCTACTTAATATTAACAGCTGAATTTTCATCTTTTCTACATCTAATAAAATCAATGGTATTAACAGACATATTGGTATGAGACTATTTCACTTTGTGCTGACAGCTTTTCAGAAACCAATTACAATGAAATGCATATTAAAATCAAAACTTTTTCTTAGAAAATATATTTAGAATAAAGTGACATTGTCGATATATTTGATTTATTCTGCAAAGCTGTTTAGTTTCACCATATAACAGCCATAATGAGTGTCACTGACAAATGCTGCTTCTCTTCTTTAACTTAGTACAGTGGTTACATTTAGTTTTACCCTGAAGTCTGAATTCAAGCTTCTAAGCTTCTTTTTCTTTGAAAACAAGCAAAGACTTAGAAGATTTTGACTCAGAGGTAAATAAAGATTATGCTAAAGAGCTCAGACAGCGTCTCTTTGGTGGCACTGAGTGTGATACAGGATGGCTCTAAAACAAATCAAATAATGGTAAAACGGATGTGGAATACAGAACAAAAAGAAAAGGACAGGCCTGTAATTCATTTTATAAAACACAACCGTCTCGCGGATACAAAAGTGCCACAGCTGCCAAGCTCCTTTTGAAGAACAAATGTTGAGTGACTCTCTAACCTCATAGCTGCTCTGTTTGTTTCATCTTCAGCAAGAACATCAGGTCCAAAGGCCTCAACAGCTTAGGGTTTTAGCCTTGAAAGAAGCAGTGGCCCAGATTTACCTCTGCATTTAGCTTTGCTTTGCGCTGTTGTTACAGAGTGGCCCTGACACCAGCCTTGTCAGCCACTCAAAGATCACCCAAGAAAAGTCTGTCTTGGCAGAAATCCTGTAAAGCAGCTAAAGCTCGCCCTCACTCATGGTCTCTCTCTGCATTGTTCGCACAGAGGAGAATGGCTCTGGCTCTTGATGCTTCAGATCTAACCTGTTCAATGGCCACTGGCAAGATGTACTTCACCTTTCATCCAGGCTGTAGGCTAAGCCCAGTCCTCTGCATCTGGGATATTTTCTAGGAGATGCCTTAAAAAACTCCAGTAGCAAATGGAGTAACAGGTTGTTATGCACTCCCTTCGCATGAACAAATGACGGACCCCTCAACAGATACTACTGGTAGTTATCTCAGGTGACTTTAGCCTCAGCAGCACCTGCAGAGAGCCAGCCATGCAGCAAGGGCAAAGAAATGGAGACAAAGGGAAAAGACCTGGATAACTATGGTGAGTTGACCCTGGCAGCATGCCAGGTACCCACCAAAGCTGCTCTATCACTGCCCTCCTCAACTGGACAGGGGAGAGAAAATATAACAAAAGGCCAGTGGGTCAAGAGAAGGACGGGGAGAGATCACTCCATCAGTTACCATCACAGGCAAAACAGACTCTGCTCAGGGAAGCAAGTTTAACTTATTACCAATCAAATCAGAGTAGAATAATGAGAAATAAAACCAAATCTTAAAACATTTTCCCCCTCCCTTCTTCCTGGGCTCAAGTTCACTCTCAGTTTCTCTACCTCCTCCTGCTCAGCAGCACAGGGGGATGGGGAATGGGGGTTGCGGTCAGTTTGTCACACATTGTCTCCTGAGGGGGAAGACTCCTCATACTCTCCCCTTCCTCCAGAGTGGGGTCCCTCCCACAGGAGACAGTCCTCCATGAACTCCAACATGAGTCCTTCCCACAGTTGCAGTTCTTCCAGTGTGGGTCTCTTCCATGGGGTGCAGTCCTTCAGGAACAGATTGCTCCAACATGGGTCCCCTGCGGGTCCTGTCAGCAAACCTGCTCCAGTGTGGGCTCCTCTCTCCATGGGTCCATAGGTCCTGCCAGGTGCCTGGTCCAGTGTGGGCTGCACAGGAAATCTGTGCTCTGGAGCCTAGAGCACCTCCTCCCCCTCCTTCTTCACTGACCTTGGTGTCTGCAGGCTGGTTTCTCTCACATATTCTCTCTTCTGGTTGCTGTTAAACAACTTTTTCCCCTTCTGAAATATGTTATCACAGAGGTGCTACCACTGTCACTGATGGGCTCGGCCTTGGCCAGCAGCAGGTCCATCTTGGAGTCGGCTGGCATTGGCTGTGTCAGACATGGGGAAAGCTTCTGGAAGCTTCTCACAGAAGCCACCCTTATGTCACCATTCCCCCCACCCCGCTACCAAAACCTTGCCACGCAAACCCAACACAATAACACCTGCAAAAGTATGAGTGGGTAAGGAGCCACAAGAGTGGCTCCTTAGAGCAGTCCATCTAAGAACAGAATATTAGAGCCAGAGGAGTAAATTCAAGTAGGAAAGGTTTGCAGAGGTGATGCAAAATGGGTAATGGAAAAAGAATCATCCACCTAAGATGCGGACTGACATCTGTTTTTTCCTTACATTACACTGGCTACCCAAGCCAAGGCTGCCAGAAAGGCTGGAAGGGATTCTCTTTTATCACCTTTCCATACAGGGAAAGGTTGCTCAGATGATCAAGGAAAGGCTGTCACAGAGGAAACTCTCTTAAGAGGGTAAAAACAGTTTCCACAAAACAGTCTGTTGTGAGTAATCACTAGACTCGCATTTGCCAAGCAAAGAATGAAATATTTTCCTAACCAA
>NW_010336233.1:0-210 GCF_000700745.2 Antrostomus carolinensis | reverse complement strand
GGGGGGGACTGTTTTTGGTAGTGGGAAAAGGGGAAGCTTCATGAAAGCTCCCCTGGCTCCAAGGCACACCCCCCCCAGTCCAGGCTGAGCCAATTAGCAGTAGAGAAACAGCTCTGCAAATCCGTATTTGTGGGGGGAAGAAATGTCTTGAAAAGAAGAAGGCGGAGAGAGCCTGGAGCGGCCATTGACCTGAACAAAAGATGACCACTG
>NW_010336232.1:0-1237 GCF_000700745.2 Antrostomus carolinensis | reverse complement strand
GGGAAAATTGAAGGAATTTGAAGAAATTTGGGGATATTTTTAAATTTGGAGGAAATCTGAGGGAAATTGGGGAAAATTTTGAAGTAATTTGGAGAAAATTTGAAGCAATTTGGGGAAAAAATGGAAAAATTTGAAGGAATTTGGAGAAAACTGAAGAAATTTAGGGGAAAATTGGAAGAAATCTGAAGCAATTTGGGAAAATTGGGGAAATTTAAAGGAAATTTGAGGGAAATTGGGGAAAATTTTGAAGCAATTTGGAGAAAATTTGAAGGAATTTGGGGGGAAATTGGAAAAATTTAAAGAAATTTGGGGGAAAATTGGAAGAAATTTGAAGCAATTTGGGGAAATTTTTAAGTTTAAAGGAAATTTGACAAAAAAATGGGGAAAAATTTGAAGAAATTTGGAGAAAATTTAAGAAATCTGAAGCAATTTGGGGAAAATTTGAAGGAATTTAGGGAAAAATGGAAAAATTTGAAGCAATTTGGGGAAAATTTGAAATTTGAAGGAAATTTGAGGGTAATTGGGGAAAAATTTAAGAAGTTTTGAGAAAATCTGAAGCAATTCCGGGAAAATTTGAAGCAATCTGAAGAAATTTGAGGGAAAACTGAAGAAATCTGAAGAAATTTAAGGGAAATTACAAGAAAATTGAAGGGAAATGGGGGAAAATCTGAAAAAGTGCCAAGAAATTTGAAGAAATTTGGGGGAATTTGGAAAAAAATGAATAATTTTAAGGGAAATTTGAGAAAAAATAAGGAAAATTGGGGGAAATTTGAAGAAATTTGGGGCAAGTTTGAAATTTGAGGGAATTTGAGGGAAATTTGATGGAAATTTGAAGGAATTTGAGGAAAATTGAAGGAATTTGAAGGAAATTTAAGGGAAATCTAAAAGAATTGAAGGGAATTAAGGGAAATTTAAAAGAATTTAAAGGAATTTGAGGGAAATTTGAGTGAAATTTAAAAGAATTTTAAGGAATTTCACACAATTTAAAGGAATTTGAGAGAATTTTAAAATTCCACCAGAGTTAAATAGTTTTTGGTCTTAAAAATTAATTCAAATATTGATTTTTAATTTAACCAGTTTGCTACTCAAATAATTAATCACCAAATAATTTTATAATCGGTGGAAAATTAAATAGTTTTGGAATTAAAGAAATTTAAATATTTCAATAAATAATTCTATATTTAAATAAGTTATTTTTAAAAATTTGTAATAATTTAGATTTTATAATAATTACTAT
>NW_010336231.1:59595-60279 GCF_000700745.2 Antrostomus carolinensis | reverse complement strand
GAGCTGTTGACCACAACTCTTTGAGTGCTCCTGAGGAGAGCCTCTGTCCCGCCTGTGGGTTTCTCTGGCTCCGGGAACCTGCCCTTTCCCCCTCACACGCGCTCATCCACAGAACTCACCGGTGCCACCACTGTGCTCCTCACTGACTGAGTGCAGTTGCTGGTTTCACTATGCAAAACCTGTTGAGATCAAATGTACGCCATGATTTATTTCAAAAGAGTCTAGTTCCTATTTAACAAGACTATCAGACATCTTAAAACTCTGCACATTCCCTTGTACTGTTTCCCTGCTTTCCAAATAGTTACCTCATAATCTAGTTTTTGGAAACTCCAGCGGGTTCTCCTTCCTAGTATGCTTCATAAAAGATGCTTTTATTTCTGATGGAAATCTGATTTAAATGAACTGTGACATCTCAGGTGAGTTGCAGGTGACTGGATTTCTCTTGACAGTGGTGAGAGGGTATTGCCTTGTAAGTGTACTGTTTCCCTGCTTTCCAAATAGTTACCTCATAATCTAGTTTTTGGAAACTCCAGCGGGTTCTCCTTCCTAGTATGCTTCATAAAAGATGCTTTTATTTCTGATGGAAATCTGATTTAAATGAACTGTGACATCTCAGGTGAGTTGCAGGTGACTGGATTTCTCTTGACAGTGGTGAGAGGGTATTGCCTTGTAAGTGTTAACAGT
>NW_010336231.1:56296-59559 GCF_000700745.2 Antrostomus carolinensis | reverse complement strand
AGGGTCTACAACACCTTCCTCTCATGCCAAGGCCAAGTCTAAAAAAACCACACTTAACCAGTTTTAAGCAAAAACTCTGTGTCCAGAATGGAAATAGGATTCAATTTTTGTCAAGGGTTAGCGTACAGTGTGTGTTATCACTGGTTTTACAATTTAGTGACTGAACACTAAGTGTTCCTTATGTCTTGTAGAGTAGACCGTCAAAGATAATAGTCTTGCTCTCCCTGAAGGCCAGTGGGAGCATTTTATTGCAAATCAGAGGTCTGCCTTGAGTTTCCAGGTATTATTTGTTATACAGAGGAAAAGTTGGGACTATGTCTGATGAAGACAGTTAAAACTCAGTTTAATTCTGCACATACAGAAATTAAATTGTGCAACTGACTCCAGAATGTCTTAGCCTGTGGTGGCTGAATACCTAGCTTGTTCAGCCCTACAATGCTTTGTACACTGAGAACTACCATTCCTGGCATTGGTAGCTGCTGCATTTTTAATTCTTCTGACACTTGGAGCTGCTGTAAAATAGAGTCCCAGGACAAGACTGCCAGGCTTTAGAATTTATACTGCTTGCTTGCAAAGCTAATCATTGTGAACATTTAAAATGTATCATGTAATGCAGATTTAAGTGTTTGGGGAAGCTGTTAGTGGCTGCAAGGAGAGATTGAGCAAACTGTAGAAGCAAAGCAGATTGGAAAGCCAAAAAAGTCACATCACAAATTTTGGTAGCCTTTTCCTTTTATGCCTATTTTAAGAACTAAAAGTGATTAGTATACATGTACATGGTTTTGCCTCTAAATCTTGTATGTCATTCAGGGTTGTCCTTTTAGGGTATTACAAGAGTTTGAGACTTTAGGAAGGAAGAAGTAGATCAGCTGGATTATAATGTAGCAGATTAGGGAAAACAGTTAGTAAATGGATAGTGTAGAGATGGATGGGTGTGCTAAGGAATTGTGAAGGAAGGATTAGAGCAAACCAAAAAGGGATAAACGCGTAGGCTTAGACCATCCTACTTAATTTGCTTTCTATTATGAGATAATTTCTCTATATTGCACTTTAAGAAGTCAGAAACTATTTAGAAAAATATAATTTGAGAAACAGGATGTTATTTAACTGACAAGAAGTATGAAGGTAGAAATATTAAGCATGTGTTTCTCCTCCCCACCTCTTCATTTCCCAGACCTGGAGAATTAATTTTTCCCCTAATCTAATTGTTTTGTATTTCCAGCTTCTTTCTCTTCTGTTTGAAGATTTGTTCAAAAAATTTAACTCTGAACTGAAAAAGATTGCTGACCAGGTAATCCCCAAGCAACGTGCAGCTCAGTTTGATGTAGTAAAGCATATGCGTCAAGACCAAATCACCAATGGCATGGTCAATGCCATCTCCACAGTAAGTATCATTCTAGTATGTAAAGTTTTTCCACCATAGTGAATAGTGGAAATGTGTAAATTTGTTCTGATGACTCTGCTATCTTTGGTTGTAAAAGCAAATCTATTTAACATTATTTATAGATTAAAATTGCAAACTCTGTCATGGGCAGAGCTTTGGAGTTCAGTGAAGAATCGTTAATCATAAAACCAATTTTTATTTCACCATTTATTTCAAAGTAATGTTTTAGTGTTTGTGAAGGAATGGTAGAAACAAGGAAATTTAAAATAGCAATCATGTTTGTAGTTATCCAACTTACTGTTTTCTAGGTTCTACTTGACTGTGTGGTTCATGGTATTTTTTATTATCTGGATTTAGCTAGGGTCATGTTACATTGTATGTCCAAAGGGTGGTTGAAAAACAGCAGGAAAACGTCGTGAGCAGAAGACAAATGGGGTGGTGGGGGGAAAGGCAGGTGGGGGAGGGAAAAAAAGCTGAATTTTGAGCTCTTTAAGGGTAGTGCCCTTTTATTCATATGAAGTTGCTAATATGAACTAATTTGCAGCATATAATTTAGTACTTCTCTGCTAATGATACTGAACTATTTAACAGGGAAAACTGCTACATGCCGTATTATTGAAAAAAAAACCAACCTGTAATTAAGCCTTTAAATATTTGTCTTGGTTAGATTTTAGCCCATGTCTGCCTTCTACTAGAATGGATATTTTCATTCATGCCAGTGGACAAGACCAAAACCACAATTACTAACTTTGTCTCTTACCTCACACATCTGCAAGAGCAATTTGTGACATGGTTCCTGAAATCTAGCTACTAGCTTGTAAATTACTTTGAAATCTGTGATTGTATAAGAAATTGGATTAGTCTAAGTATTTTAGTAGCTGGTAAAAATTGTGCAACTTAATTTTTTATCTTTGAAACTCTTGAGAGGGCTTTTCTGCCTAGCATGAAACTGAGGTTTTTCTTCAGTTCCTGTAAACAAAATTAACTCCACAAATTGCATCCAAACCCACCGACAGTCTGTTACTTTACAAATCCCAGTGTTTAAGCTTATCACTATTTAATTTTATGAGTGCCCCAAATGTAGTTAAATCTCTACAGTGCACGTAACCAAAACAATTGGCAGATTTATTTCTCTAAATGCTAGTGCTTTCTTCTAGCTGGTGCCAGTTTTTCCATTTGGACTGACAGAGATAAATGTGCAAACTATTCAGTATGTATTGTAAAGTCTTCCTTCTTCCACTGTCTTTGGACTTTTTTTTACTGACACATAGGCAGTTAAACACCATCTGCTCTTAAGCATTGAAAATTATTTCTCAGGAACAATGCCCAGTTCATACTATTCAAGAGATTAAATAAATACTATAAAAATCATTCTTGGAAACAACAATCTCCAATCTCACCAGAATGCTTCAATGATAGTCTCAAAGAGCATGAAATAACTCAGGGGATTCATAATTACACCAGTAGCATGCAAAAGAATTTGTAACACCACTACATCAACTGTACAGTGGTGTTTGGTGGTATTTGCTATAGGTCTTCTTTTTACCCTGGAAAATACCAGAAGAGAGGGTAGGTCAGGCAGTAATGCCACAGGCCTAAGAGACATTTCAGTATCTGCAGAATCATCCAGTGCCACTGAGGGAGCAACTTTCAGTTCATAGGAGTTTTCAGTAGGAAAGTTCTCCACTGGGGATGGTCTTCCAACACCTCTGTCCCCATTTTGGGTTTTTTGGACAGCTTTGAAGGAGTCAATCTGTCACTTCCAAAGCACAAAGAATTTTTCATTTTGTTTCTTCAGGCAGTGTTTTTCCCTCCCCTTTCCTCCAGTCCTTGAGATTTCACAGTCTTCTGGAAGTGAGGAAGAAACTGCATGCTAGTT
>NW_010336231.1:52561-56267 GCF_000700745.2 Antrostomus carolinensis | reverse complement strand
GGGAAAAACTACTAATTCATAGAAACATAGAATAGTTTGGTTGGAAAAGACCTTTATGATCATCTAGTCCAACCATAAACCGAGCATAACAGAAAATAATTTAATTTAGCTAAATTTGAGTATTGGTTTACCTGTGAGGGACAGATGTTGAATCTTTGTGTGATTTAATTTATAATAGCAGAAGTATCCTCTCATCTGAAGGAGCAGTTATTTTGTTTCAAATGTTCCTTTTATTCTACAGGGAAATTGGTCTCTGAAGAGATTCAAAATGGACCGCCAAGGTGTGACGCAAGTATTGTCCCGTTTGTCTTACATATCTGCTCTGGGAATGATGACTAGAATCTCTTCTCAGTTTGAAAAGACAAGGAAAGTGAGTGGTCCTCGGTCACTGCAACCATCTCAGTGGGGCATGCTCTGCCCATCTGATACTCCTGAAGGAGAGGTGAGGAACTTCTCTCCTACTTTCAGTATTTCTTTTCCTGAGGAAAGGAGACACTGTTTATTTTGAAGCAAGTGATCCTCCATCAGAGGAAGAATTCTGATGAGGAGGTTTCTGGAGACATAAATTATCCTCAGCCTGATAACACAACTTGTGTGTCTTCTCACATCCCATCTATTTACATCCTGGTCCTTCTTACTATATTACCTTTTTTCTCCTATGTGAGTAGACTGACTGGAAACTATTCAGAAACCATTTGTATATTTTACTTCAGAGACATCATCTAACTATTTAAACCAAACAATTGATGCTGACAGTCTTTGTTTTCTTTTTTTCCTGAATGAAAAGTACTGGGGGAACTCTGGACTTTTTGGTATGAATAAGTAATCAATATGAGCGAGTCTCATTAAGCAGCTGACAAAATTGCACTATATAAGATAGTTGGATATTTTTAATTTTAAAATGTTAAAGTTTATGTAGAACATACAGGATATCTGACAAATTGGTAAATAGACTGATTTTGTATTTCCGTTATTCTTCTAAGGAGCTGGTGCTTTGAAGAGCGAAATACAGGGTTATATGTGGTTGGATAACTTAAGAACTACAACCTCATCACCCACGTTTTTTATTAGTTTGTAAATACTAACACATTACGTTTCAGTGTGATATAGAAAATTCTTCCTTTCTTCCTTCCTAATTTTCTGTGTAGTTAATTTGTTTAATTTCTTTCACTTTATACTTTGACTTTTTTTGTTGTTGTTAATAAGTACAGTTTTGGAAGAAGAAGAAATGTATACTACTAATACTTTGGAATAAAATGGATAAAAGGTATATTTTTTTTTATTTTAGGCTTGTGGTTTGGTTAAAAACCTTGCCCTCATGACTCACATTACTACGGATATGGAAGATGGCCCAATTATTAAATTAGCCAGTAATCTTGGAGTTGAAGATGTCAACTTGCTCTGCGGTGAAGAACTTTCATATCCAAATGTGTTCCTTGTTTTCCTTAATGGTATGCAACTTTTCAACAGTCTGACTCTGATTTGTTGCTGATGGAGAGTTAGGCTTCGGAAACCCTCCAACAATTTTTGGAGCACAGTCAACCACAGATGCTGTTTTCCATGTGTAGATAATTTCATCCATAAATATTTTGATAGGGTTAGGCAGAGCAGAGCGCTAGATGATGGCACTTAGTTGTCTGAAGTTGTGTCCTCAGAACTCTAACTGCAGATGTGTATAGCTGAGAAATGAAAGTTTTTTTCAAATTTCAGTACTGTTTTTAAGCACACTTGCATGAATAGTCACAAAAATATGTACATTCTATTACAGATTTGTTTGTTTTTCATGCATTCACCAAATGAAGTGCCATTCATAAATTACTTTTTTAAAAGAGAATAATGCTGCTAAATTTGTAATAACTTAAATTTGAAAGTTCAGAGCTTCATTCACAGAAAATATTTTACTGTATGCTTTATGTATTTCATACACATTCATGTAAGTGCCTTTGAAAACAGAAAGGAAGCATCAATTTGCAAAGTTTAGCAATGCTATTCTCTTTAAAATTACCTTTTAAAGGGCAATTTGTTTTGTGAATGATTAGAAAAAATTAGACCTTGGAAAACAGACCTCTCTTTGTTAAAGGGATGGTTTGGCAGATGAGCTTTGCATCTGCACACTTACATTCATTTTACAACTGATCTTGTAGTGTTTCTAAATCAACAGATACTATGATATCAGATTTCAAAATACTGACATTTTAAAAACTACAACTGGGATTTAAAAATAGCCTTTTGACAACAGCATCCACTTCCAGGGACTAGTATTTGATGTCTGTCACCATGAGTAAGTTCTCCATTTACCTTTGAATTAAACAGCAGTTGTTCTTCAATCCTGCCTTTTACCAGTAACGTAAAAGCAACACTTGACCAAACTGCATTCCTTTGCTCTGCTTTTCTGTAGCAGTATGTTAAAGATAAGGTTCAGTGAAACCACATGTACTCTCTTCTGTCTCGTTTTATGGTCCAAAGGGGAGTACAGAGCAGAAATACTGGACTCTTCCTTCACAAGCTCAGTCTGTGGTATGGAACAAGATAGTTATGTTCCCAAATGTAAATAATCTAGAGCTAAGTGAGGCAAAACCATTTACCATTCAGTCTGCTAGTTTGTTGGTTTAATCCATAAAAAATTCCAGGCTTGTGGATGGCTGATGTGATTCTGATTTAAACTTGTTACCTAAGAGGGCAGAAAATCTGTTAAGAACAAATTCCTTAAGCTATGAAGACCTTTGTGTTTGTCTTATAAAGTCCTTAAACTGTCATGCTTTGTCTCCTCCTTTAAAGTTTTGTTTGAAATTACACCATAACTTATTTTTGTTTTATATATTAAGATTACTTTGGTCAGGTGACTCTTTAAAAATGAATTTTACTTTCTTGTTTGTTCATCATACATCGTAGAATCATAGTATGGTTTGGGTTGGAAGGGACCTTAAAGATCATCTAGTTCCAACCCCCCTGCCATCAGCAGGGACACCTTCCACTATACTTAAGTGTCCTGCTAAGATAGCAATAGCTTCTGGTGCTATTCTGAGTAATCACATGTATCAGAAATATCAGGTGTTTCTAAAATTTCTGACAAGACAGCAGGACAGTTCCTTGGTCTGTTTCTGGAAAATTTGGATCCACTTCAGTACAAGTGAAAGTGCAGGCTTCATAAGTGGTGTTTGCTTGTACACTAATTGATGAATTGGCCCCTGAGCAGAAACATACCTGAAGAAAGCTGGATGAAGCACACCATTTGGTTTCTTAAGCTATTTGGAGGCAAACAGATAGGTGACCTGTGAATTTTTTTTTTTTGGTGTTTACTGAGAGGAAAAAAGAGCCAGTTCTGATTCATGTCAGAAAAGGGAAATTTTATTACAACTCTTATTATTTGCAAGAAGTATGAAGTACTTCTGTGCATGCTAGATATGATCAAAATTTGTAAGTAGAATTATGGATATGCAAAGGATGCACCATGAATTTATTCCCTTTCTGAATAGGTAACATCCTTGGTGTCATACGTGATCATCAGAAATTAGTCAACACGTTTCGAATAATGCGTCGAGCAGGTTATATCAATGAATTCGTTTCCATCTCTACAAATCTTTCTGACAGATGTGTCTACATTTCCTCTGATGGCGGGAGATTGTGCAGGTAAATATCTCATCAGAATTATCTCACTAGCGAATTTACTATAAACGCTGTTTTATACACTGTAAATACACTGGGC
>NW_010336231.1:48905-52530 GCF_000700745.2 Antrostomus carolinensis | reverse complement strand
CAGGATTTGAGCATCTCTCTTCTCCTTAAATAAACCTCATTCAAAACAGACAGATCTGAGAAACATACTATATAGTCAAGCAAGTGTGCATATTTTGTGCATACTTTAAGAAGCAGCGGTGACAACTACAGTTGTCATTCCACCTTATTCATTAATTGAATCTCAGAGCATGTTGAGTGCAGTTTGAGACATGCTAGAGGCTCCAAAATAGTAAATATACAAACCATCAGTTAATCATACCTGGTTGAGAGATCCAGAGTAAGGGCATATTCGCAGAGAAATCACTTTTCCAGTCAGGGCAAACACTGGCCATTCTGCAGGTTTGGAGATGCAATAAAACTTTCAATTTGTAAAATGAAGGCAAGTGAAATCATGCGGATTTCCAGGAGTTTACCAAGTTTGCTTTGTGGCACATCCACCCTGCAATTGTTCAGATACCCCTATTAACCATTTAAAAGCGCTCATTAGTCTTCAAACAGTTATTTGGACTTCAGAGTGGACTCCACAAGTATCTTGTAGCTATTTGCTGCTCTTTAGAAGGGCAGCTTGTCCAAATAGCAACAGCCCTTGACGTTTCATTCTTGCATGCCATCCTTTATGTCAGTGTTTCCTTGCAGTAAGGAAGCCTTCAGAGATGCATGCGCTGTTAAAATTTATGGATTCATGTGAGGTCACCCATAGTAAATGCCTGTACTTTACATCATGTAAGTAACAGCAAAATACATTCTTGCAAAATACACTTGAGCACAACCTGTTCACTCAGTGTTGTAGGAAGTCCCTGCAACATCTGTAGAATTTAATACTGTTCTTAGCTTTGTAGATTGGGAAATCTTAAATCTTTTAAAGTCATCAACAAAATGTGTAGGTAAAACTTATAAAATGTTAATTTAAAGATTTCAGGGGGGAGGCTTCCTCCTCAAAATGGAAATCTTATTTTTTCTTGTGTGCTTTTTGGGTACTTCATAGACAGTATATCAGTTCAGGGTATCTGTGCATCACACCAAGGTCTGAATAATTCCTGACTGTGTTTATGTGTCTGTATCAGTTAAAGGTGGATAAATTTTAGAAGTGGTTTATAAAATAGGTTGTGTGTGGGCAGGGTTCTTACTGTAAGTATAAATTAAGTTACCTGCCTAAGTATTTGCTATGATAATCCTTTATTTATTCATTTATTTATTGTAGACCCTACATAATTGTCAAGAAGCAAAAACCTGCGGTTACAAACAAGCATATGGAAGAACTGGCTCAGGGCTACAGGTACACAATTCAAGTAGACCATATTCATCATCACATCTATCTGTAAATACTGTGTGGAAATACTTCAGTCAGTCAGTATTTCACAGTCTTGGGGTTAGCTATGTAGAGAAGTCTACTCTCCTGTATAAATTAACAATTGGTGTATTGGAGGCTTTCTGTTTAAAGTCGAATTAAGTCTCATCTTCTTTTGTTACTGCCATGAAATTTGATTATTATATAGAATAAATATGTCTCTTAGCCTGAGAAGTGGAAGGCCTGAGAACAGTATCATCCTTCTCCCGATAGAAAAATCAAACACTTTAAAGAAATATCAACTTGACTGCCCTAAACTAGGCACATTCAGCATTAGTTTTGAAACTACTTGCAAATTCTTAGTTTGTGTGTTTAAAAAAACACACTTACATGAAAGCATTTAAATTTAACTTCAATTATTAGATTTTGCAAAACCATCACAAAGGCTTACTAGATTACCCTTATACTTGCCTACATTTATAAAGATGATGAGCACATGCAGAATGATTTTATTTAGTTGTTCAAATAACTAACATTAGTGAGACTGTGTGAAGCACAAAAAAACAGTTTTCTTTAAATATGTAAAATGCACAAAACTTTTATTGTAAAAGTATTTCTCTAGTTTAACTTCTCAAAATTACATTCCTTTAGTATATGTATTATGTAGCTTTATTTTTGCAGAAAAATAATAAAAGGCAGTACTTCCAGTGTAATTTTTTTATTTAACTGTAGGAATTTTGAAGACTTCTTGCATGAAGGCCTTGTTGAATATTTGGATGTGAATGAAGAAAATGACTGTAACATTGCACTATATGAACATACAATTAATAAGTAAGTATGCATTCAGACTACACACTGGTACAAGAAAAACTTTGATAGGGTGACTCTGAAATGCAAGTATATTAATAACGTTACTGTTTCACACACACTGCTCCCTTGCTAATGGTTGAAACAACTCCAGATGAAAGCTAAAGAAATCTTTTTACACACGTCCTAAATTATCCATAGGATAATTACAAAGAGTGGTTTAGCTTTTGGGTTTTGGGAGATCTGTTCCTGTTTCTAACTCTCAAAAATAGTAAATACTTAAAGGTATAGTTTTTGCTTCCCTGCATGTGGCTTTTTTTGTTCTAATCATTGGGCTGCTCATCATAACTAATTTTATGCAGTAGGAATCCAGAAAGCAAACAGGCTCTACCTGTTAAATGATGATGTCATGATTGTCATTCGGAAAAATCTCTCTCTGAGATATTGCAACCAGCTAGACAACTAGCTTATACTAAATGTTTGAAGTATTAGACTGAGACCTTCCCTTTGACTTTTGGATCTGTAATAAGCCCTGATAAAAATGTCTGTATCATTCTGTGTGTGTGTTACCACGTATGTTAAACCCGTTCTTGGTATATGATTTTCATTTACAAAGACTTGAGATTTTTTGTCTTTTCCACATATATGAAGGACTTAGTGCTTTGTTTGTTTTTTTTTTCTCTGTCTTGTGACCGTGATTAAAAAGCCCACATTAAAGGAAGGATTCTTCTAAATGTTTAAGTCCTCCTATCTTTATACTTTTTTTGAATGTTTCTGTGATATTATCCTTTCAACTGAAAGCTGCATAGAAGATGCTACAAATCATCTCCGTGAAAGGTTTGAGCAGTAGATTTATGCAGAAGATGCATTTTCTAAATGTTCTGTCCTGATCAAGTACTCATGGAAGCCAATAGAATACATCATTGATTTCAGCAGAGCTGGATGAGACCTTCAGTTATCTTTAACCTTTGCCAGATGAAATGCATTAACTCTGCTAATTAAATTGTATTGCTCCTGCCCAGGCTTTTGAAGACTTTATCACTTCAATAAATTACACTTACATGCTCTTTTCTGGCTTCTGTATGCATGAGCAAAGAAGAGCACACACAATTGCTGTCATTTGTGCCAAAATTAAATAACTTCCACAAAGCACCAGAACTGAAAAGTTCAAGTTACAAGACACCTGACTCGGAAAGATTAATGGGAGCATATCACATGAAATCACTGTTTCGTTAAAAAATAGGAGCAGACAGTGAAATTCCAATGGACTAGTGTGAGGAAATGACTCCATGATAACTGCCAAAAAGTTTGGGAGATTCTTGTGCTGTCCATCAACTTGTTTTGAGTTTAGCTTCAATGCTTGTAGCCAGTAGTGCCATAAGTATCTGAGGCTGCACATTATAAGAACGTTGCTCCTTGTGTTTAGTAATGGTGTTCCCTACATCCTGAATAGTTGGTTTGTGTACCTCCTTCCCTCAGCTGATGATCTTGCATTTTAAATAGTGCAACCATGTTGGTACAACTTGTTCTGGTAATACAACTGATACAA
>NW_010336231.1:27111-48877 GCF_000700745.2 Antrostomus carolinensis | reverse complement strand
GCTTTTGTAATGTAGGCTTCTTTTAGCTACAGTATCCTCTCTTTACCTTTCCAATCCAATTAGGGTGTTTTTCTTTGGAGGATTAGACTCTATTTAGTGCGTTCAATTTCTTCCTTACCCATTTGTAACTCCGATTTTCAAACTCATGAGGTTGCCTTCCATTCTTGGGCCTATTTCTGACAGTGGCATTTTGATTTTCAGATATAGAACTGCTCTGTAAAGTTTGAAGGTCTCTCATTAGCACTGTGGAATATTTGGTAAGATGCTAGGATCCACATATGTTGCATCTTCTTTGGTTTAAATAGGATTGACTTAAATGGGAAAAAAAACTTGTGTTGAATACCCTATCTGAAAATATGTGTGTAGTTCCATGCATTAGTACCTTCTCAAGAAATCTGCCTTAAGCCTCTTGTTTTATTGTTTGAGAAGTACCAGCAGTTCTGTGAGGTTCTGCAGAATGGGGGAGCAGTCTGTGCTTTAAGTTTGCAGCTTGTTCTTGAGAGCATTTTGCAGTTACTTGACTGCAGTTGGAATTCTATCATTTGTATTTTCTTAAGTGAGGCTTCAATTAACATAGCTGCTTTTTATCAAGTGGCTATCCTCTGGCCAGCAGGTGATTTCTAGGTTGCTCAAGCATATTTGTGATTTATAAAGATTTCTGGGACTGATAGATAATTTCACTAGGCTTGCACCTCAGGATTTCCAGATTTTTTTTCGATTTTCAGATTTCATTATTTTATAGTAGTACATACATGATGTAAGTTCCTGCTGGTCTTTGTCTTCAGTCTGTATGTACTTGTGGTTAATTCCTCAGCCTTTTTGAGCTTGTGATGCTTTGCCATCTTTTGAGTGTTGTCATAATATTTTTGCACTCATTTCCTTTTCAAGGTCTGAAAGTTTAGTAATCAAATTAATTTCTTTAACTAATTAAAAAAAAAAAAATCTTCTAAAATACTTCCAAGGGAAGCAAAATGTTAAAGATGGGGTTTTTAGGATGCAGTGGGCTTAGGTGTGTGGGAGAAGTAAGGTGTGCCTGAACCCGAGCTCTGTGTAATAACTCCAGAACATTGTGAAAAGTGTGCTTTGGATAGGTTTAGTTATAAGTATCTTTATGTCAGAATTCCCCATTTCCTAGTTACTTATCTTTATTTAAAAAGCAGATCTACTCCAGCCAAGCTTTATTGTACACTCTGTCCTTAGTTATTAGTCACTCCACTTGCATCCCAACCCACACTACGGTTTAATTGCCTTTAAGCATGGACTTTTTCTTCTGAAGGTCATACCAGGTAGAACAAATTTTGTTATCTCTCAGTCTTTAGTCCTTGTCTTTTTACTTCTCATCAATACTACCTTTTAACAACATGGTCACTTCCAAAATATTTGCAGAGCTTTTCAAATAGTGTTTTATTATGCTATATCACCCATAGCACTAGATCTGATTTGGACACAGATGTTTGCCTTCTAACTGATATTATATAACTGACCTTGGAAAACTAAAACTACACTTTTATTTTTTTCAATACCTGAATCTGTCTTGCTCTTCCTTCCTTCACCTTCCCAGTGGATTTCTGGATCTCTGCGTTTGGTAATTTGATGTGGAGGACTCTCATTACATGAGAAGACATTCCTTAAGTCATTTTGGGTCCTACTATGTTTTATTGTCTTACTCTGCTCCTTCAGGTTGTCGTTATCTGGAGACTTTTTCCTCTATGATGGAAATTCATAAACTCTCATTTATTTCTCCTTCATTTCTTTTCATGTGAAAATAATTAAAAGCCAATATAAAATGGTTTGGGTTTTGGTTTTTTTGTTGGTTTTTTTTTAACAAAAAATAAAAATCCCATGATGAATCCATATTTTGTGGTCCTACTGACTTATATTTTTCTGAACAGAATTTAATTGAAGTCTTATGAGATACTACTAAAGTAAATAATTTCTAGTTAAGATGTTTGTTTCACAAGGCTGCTATAATTGTTACTTTTTCTTTTAAGAGATACAACACATTTGGAGATTGAGCCTTTCACGCTTCTTGGTGTCTGTGCTGGGCTGATTCCATATCCTCACCACAACCAGTCCCCAAGGAACACTTATCAGTGTGCCATGGGGAAACAAGCAATGGGTAAGACTTTTTTAATTCCAAATTGGAGCATTACTTAGTTTTTGACGCTATGTAGCAAAAGTGACAAAACAGAGAAGTTCTTTCTTTCCTAGTTCATGTAAAAGCTTTGCTAGGAAGAGGAAAAGAGCACTTCTTTAGCTTAGAGGAAGAAAGAATTAAGGTCTAAAAGTTTGAAAAATTAAAAGGAAAAAAATACCCATCAGTTTTACTTAATGGAGACCTTAACTGCAGGTATTAAAAGAAAAACTGGAGAAACTGGGGTACTATTGACTTTTTGTTGGGGTTTTTTTTATAATCATCATGACTTTCAAGTAGCTGCAGGATTGGCAGAATGGGGTTTTCTTCTCTTTATGCTGTGTTGTGCTGTAGGTTTCCAGACAAAAAGAGTTAAAAAGTGCTCTCACAAAGAGAGACAGAGGGGAGAGTTTCCCTGAATAGTTGAGTAGGTGTCCTAAAAATAAATAAATAAATAGCTACAGTGATATTAGAGAATAAGAGTAATCAAAATGTGCAAGAGGGAGTACTTAGTTACTTGAACACTTCCTGCAACTCTAGTTTAGATTTTGTTTTTTTTCTGTTTTGGATGAACAGGGCAAGTAACAGCCTCTCACTGAAACAAAATTAATTTCCTGATCACATAATTCTTTTTAGAAATGTGATAGCTGGTCATTAAAAACCAACCATTTTGTAAATTTGCTGTTGTGGGTAATAGATACTGGGGAAGTTCTAATCCTTCCTTTAGTAGACAGCTAAACTAATATTAAAGCATCCAAGTCATATGGCCTGTGATCAAACCAGAGTGAGTCCCAAGAAGAGCCTGACCAGCAGCTCATCAGTTCAGACAGCTGTATTCACACTTGTGCTGTACATGCTAGTTTTATGGCCTGTATTGATGGCTTACTCACAAGTTGAGAGTTACAGTAGAACAACTCTGTCATGAAAAACTACCACTTCTGTTAGGTTTACTAAACCATTTGTTTTGTACTGTGTGTTCAAAGCTGAAACACTGCAACTTTTGTGAGGCCTCTCTAGCAGAATTAATGGCAAAGTAACTGCCTTGTGCTGAACTGTCATGTTCAGCTCATCGAAATAGTGGAAAATAGCAACAGATGCATGTCCTCCCTTTAAATTAAAAAAGGGGGGGGAGAAAAAGAGGAGCGATGCAATCTTTTTCCTTACAGTTCTCCCCCATCCCATTATCTTTCCCCCACCCCCGAGTCTCTATTTTATGACTATTAGTCTCAGAAGGTTTGGTTAGTTACCACACACAGTTAAGCAGGATCAGTGTGTACAGAAAGCCAATTCAGTATCTGCGGAGTTCTTTTGTAGTTTTCTGTGTGAAGGTTTTTTCCCCGTTTTGTTTTGAGTGTCATTTGCAATTCATTGTCTGTGTTTTCTGAGGTTGGTGTATTCAGCTGCTTTGACCCTAGGTCTTGCACATTTAGCTCCTTGGATACAATCCTCTGACGTTCCTGCTGACGCTAGGAACACAAAAGCCATTGAATATCCTGAGCAATAAAAAAAGCCTTTGTTTCGGTTTGTTATGACAAAACACCTGATTCAAAGAATAAGCAGCTAGATAAAAGTACATTTTAAAAGTTGGCACATGACCTGAGCTATATTTTGCTCTGCCTGCAGTATCTACAAACACCTGAAACTTTTTGTAGTAACTGCTTAAAAAAAAAAGCCATCATAAGTGGCAATATATAGGGGCAGAAAAGATTTTTCTCTGCACTTACTGATCACATGAGATCTAGAGGATATTCCTGAAACGTTACACATACTTTTTTTTTCTGTTTGTATTTATGAAGAGATATGATGTAGTGCTTCAAATCGCCCTCTTTAAGTAACCATCCACCCTTCTTGCTTTCTTTCCTCATCCTGAAATTGCAGAGCAGGTCCTGTTCCAACATTGCCATGTGGAAAATCTCATGTCCAAGTCCACTCTATCACTCAGCTGTCAAAACCTGGGGGCATGGAGAGAGCACTGGGGCTCAGACTGGGAAAGGAGAGCCTTGTGCTACTCAACACTGTCCCCCTCTGACCACATTACAGGGCTGTGCCAGCAGCTTTGGACAGTCTTTGCTCTTTTTTAAGCAACATCAAGCTAGGGAGAGGTGTGAAAGCACAAGCAAATGGAGGGTGGACATCAGAGTTTGCAACAGGGTCTGTAATCCAGTATCCCTGACAAGTGTTAGATATTAAAATATTAATGTTTCTGCAGGATAATATTAAATGTTCTGAAAAATACCTCCCTTTCATGGGCAGAATGAGTCATCTTGTTGGAGTACTAGGGTGCTTAGTGAGCGAACTGTATTTCAGTAAATGAATTTTAAATGAAATTAAATCCCTCTGGTTTGGCATAGATAATTTACCATATGTTACAGGTTGAACTGTAAGACTGAAATTATGATTAGGTGGCAAATGCAACAGCAGCTGCAAGGATCTCAGTTGAACGTTGACATTTCAGTGCAAAGTTAACAGTTGTAGCTTAAAATCTGAGAAGTATTTGAGATTAAAATACAAGAGTCTGTACTGTTTGCATTCCATGTGTTGCTCAAATAATGTTTAAGAGGATCAAAGGCTCCTACAATTAGAGAAATAATTTTAAATTGAGCTTTTCAGTTCCATTAAGACATAGAAAATCAGCCAGTTTTACAAACTGTACCTCTGTGTCTGTGAAGCATTGCGTAAAAGGCTAATGTAAGAAGTGAAAACATACACATTTTCCTGCCAGTAATCCTCCATATTGCACATGCACATCTGTGAAAGCAGCAGTGTGGGTACACAAAGCAAGCTGTACGCTCTCGCAGCCCAGCTGTGCACTGCAGTTTCAACCCAACTGTCATAACGCAAGTCTTGAGTAAGGAAAGGAGGGTTTGGGTGTTAATCATTACTTTAACCAATGAAAGAGCAGAAAGTATTTGAGGGGAGGGTGGTAGGTACATGAGAGCTTTGTTGCAGAGGTTTATGTTGAAGCAACTTTGATATCACTAAAAAACCCCTCTTAACCCCCCTTATCATGGACATTCTGCTTTGCTTCTGTGAAATAGCAAAGCCCCTGATATACTGCTTTGCCTTGTGCTATAGCCAGCTGAATGTGTTACAACTGAGTTGAGAAGACAAATGTTCTTCAAGGAACCGAGTGCTGGGAGTTGTTTTTGACAGTTGTGAAGGGCTTGTTGGTGGGCTGAGAGCTAAAGTGCTCCCAAATTTTGTACAGCTAGCCTATTGGCAGAGAATCGAAACAAACATCAAAGCAAAACCAGCTGTTGCTGGTCATCACAACTGGACCTGGGTGCTTTGTGGCCAGGGTTCAGTTCTGCCACTGCTCTTTGAGAAACAGCATTTGTGCTCTGTGACATGGTCTCTTTGCCATCTCTTCTCTCCCCGGTAGCAGGCACAGAAGTGCTGGGACAGAAATGAGCCAGACTACTTCCCCCAGTCTAACTGACTTCTTAATCTTTCTATGGTGAAAAGGATATTTCAAATGCTGAACATCCAGATCACCTAATACATGTACTGTGAAAATCTCTCTGAGCTGAGTTGGAGCCCTGTCCACAAGGTTCAGTGCAGCATTTAAAAAATGTACTCGGTTCTCTGTTGGTTTGTGCTCATATAAAAGGAAATAATAGTAGAAAATCCATGGTGAAATTAGGGGAAATACAGAAAAACAGCAATTCTTTTCTTGTCATATACAATAATAACCCTTTTGGCTCATATCTTAAGTAGATTGATTTCTGTATCCTTGTTAATTTTGATTGTACAATTTAATGTTGCTGTAAGTAAACACCAGAGAATTGGATAAACGCTTATTTTAGCTGGCTGTTTGTTCTGGTGAGTTCACAAAACTTTCTGCATCAAAATAACAATATCCCATTTATGTTGAATATAAATAGATGGCATTACTTCACACTGAAGAGTGATGAAATGATACTTTAAAAGAAAAAAAAAAAACAAAACTTGTCAGGGGATAGAAAAAATGGAAGAATGTACACATGTATTCACAATATACCAAGCGCTGAGAAAAGCAAGAAAATTATCTTTCTTGTATCCAGGTCAACCTTGTGTGATTTGCTTTAAACGAGGCTGATTACTACTGAAAAAAATTGGTTCTTGCTGTTGAGGTAATTATAAATGTGGGTCATTGTGAGCAGGGTTTGTTATGGTGAAGTTTAATTATACTTTACTTTTGCTTGGCTGTTTGGCTGAAGCAAACAACGGCTCTGTTCTTTCAGAGAGAAAACAGAAATAAAGCTAGTGACTTCCTTCACTTCAACACCCACTCAGAGGTCTTGTCCCAACACACCAGTGCTCAGAAGAAGGGAGCTGCTTCTTAATTTTAACTAAGCAGATTGTGGTTTAAGGCTGTGGTTTGTTAGATCAGTCTAGAGAAGGCATTATTTGTATAACCTTTAAATCATAGTAATTAGGACAAATATTGCTGATATATGGCATGCTTTTTGGCTAATTTTTCACTTGTGCTCTTGAATCATTCTCTAGCCAGTGTCTTTCCTGCTAGGATATCCATCATTATATAAATGTGTTCTATTTAATATACTACAGCATTCAGCTCCTGAAGAATTGCCTGAATACAGTTTATTATTGGAGCTTAAAATCGCAGTAACGTCAGTCACTCGTGGCTCCTGTTCTGATACAAACAGTAACAGTTCTGTTAGGCTTATCTGAACCTCTGATAGAAATACCAACTTTGAAATACATGAAATATCTAAGAAATAATTTGCATTACTTGAAATATGCAAAAGTGTCATCTGTAATCCTTGATATATCAGATTGTGACTGGGGTATAAAGGACAAGTTTAGCTATGATCAGGTGCTTCAAACGTCATCTCATCTTAGCATCCCTAACCAGTGAACCATAGCAGGTACAGCATGTAAGTGTCTCAGAGGAGAAAAAAAGTGCAAGTATTTTAAAAGTGAAAGTTGGCGTGGCATACTCAGGAGAATATTTCTCTTAACAATGGGAAAATGTACCCATCCATGAAACTTTTAAGATGAGCTCTACAGCAGACAGCCTGTCCTGAAAGCATGCAGGTTATTCATTCTAGATGCAGAGGGAAGAAATGGTCTAAACCTCTAAATTTTTAATTTGGAAGTAGATTTTTCCTAGCTGTATAGTGGGAAAAAATTTTTTTAATCAAAGTATAATGAAAACAATGTCTAATACTTTGGCTAAGGGAATATCAGAAGTAATGGGGCTTTCAGATGGTGGGCCTATTGAGGGGTGACTGCAAAGCTCTTCAATGTTGATGAATCCAGGCCCTACCAGCTTGCTTCTTACTGGTGACAGAAAATACTGCTCAGAGATGATTAATTACTTTCTCCAAGAAAAAGACAGAAAAGCAACTGCTCAAAAACAAGAGACAAGTAAAGTCTGTCAACTCTACCAAATCTTTCTTGACGTTTGAAAATGCTGTGCCCATGGCTTCAAATCCAGTTCCTAGAACCAAGGGAAGTCCAGACATGCAAGAGCTGGTTATAACAGTTTATTTTCAGACAGTATCTGTTGAGCTATCTACCTGTTCTCATCCTTGGGAAGGGTAGACCTGTGGTGGTTTAGGAGAGAGAGCTTAGGGCCAAGGACAGGATAGGTCTTTGGAAATGCCAGTGATACTGCTTGGTTTTAGTTATTTGATTTTTCTAGACTTTTTTTAAATGCAAGCATTTGGAAATTGCAAGTAGGTGCATATAAAACGTGAAGCTGGCCTCCCCTAAGAGCAGATTTGTGTTTAGCTGTACAATATTCTGGCTGTGTGAAGTCTTCATTATACACTGGTTGCTTTGACCTTTCCTTGAAAGCAGCCAGCCTCTGAAATTGCAGGAGAAAATGGTAAGGTTTTGAAAGACTTACCTCCTAAGCACAAGTACTGCAGAACATTTAAAGAACACTTAAAACTTTGAAACTTTAACTTTTCAGACTGCAATTTCTTAATTGCTTAGAGACATAGCGTAGTCCTGGTACAGCAGACTCTAATAACATACGATTGCCTTAACTTTTGTTCTGCTACACAACAGTTTATGTTTCCCTGCTGGGTGTTAATTATTTTTTCTTCAGATTTCAGAAGACACTTTGGCAGTCTGATGGGACAGGGCCAAAAATTTCAGTCTCAAGCTGGGAGGTCTATACAAAGGATTGAATTCTAAACTATAAATTTAAAATTAATTTTATGTAAAAAGACAAATATATTACGAGTGAACTTCTACTGTAGTCTGTTTAGCAATGACGCCTCTAATTTCAGAAAGTAAATCAGTCTTGGCCTCTGCTAACTGTGTGCTTTGTTCATGCTTTGTGACATTCTAACTCAGGCTGCTGTTGAACTAATTATTGCCCAGAAAAGGAAGGAAATATGATGTGGAAGACGCAGAACTTGATCCACTGTTCCTCTTTAATTCTATGGAAGTCTTTCTATTTATTCCTATAAAGTTTTGGATCAGGTCTATGGAACACAAGTTCAGCTCTCAAAAAAAAAAAAAAACCCTACAGCTATTAGAACAATAAAAGCAAACTTCTTACTTGCAAATTTCTGTGTTGTGATTAAAAAATAAATCTTATTTACATTCAGTCATATAAGTTCTGACTTTGACTTCTTTTGTTGTTGTTCTTTTAGTCTTGATGCTTAGGTTTTTTTCCCTGCTTAAGAAAAAATAAATAATTCTTTTTAGGAGCTTAAATTCAGAATCAACCTTCATGTTTATTTAAATATAATAATGTAAAGTTGTTTTTGTTCACTCTCTTATGATTTTTTTTTTTCCTTCTTGAAGAATTTCTATTATTACATTAATTCCTCATTTTGTGGTTTTATAGTTAATTTGCATTTTGGTAATCTTTTAGCCAACACATTTCTAGGAAACTTACTGATGTTCACACACTTGTGTTTTTCTTTTACATACAGGTACTATTGGATACAATCAAAGAAACAGGATAGATACTCTTATGTACCTTCTAGCCTATCCACAAAAGCCAATGGTAAAAACAAAAACAATTGAACTGATAGATTTTGAGAAACTGCCTGCTGGACAGAATGCCACAGTTGCTGTGATGAGCTACAGTGGTTACGATATCGAAGATGCTCTTGTCTTAAACAAGGCCTCTTTGGACAGAGGTAAGAACCATCAATTCTTTCCCACTTCTCTAGTGTTCTAATACATGTTAAAGCATGTCTCGTGGTGTTATCCTGTAATAACTTTTGTTACAGTTATGAACAGTACATCTCCTCTTAAGAATTCAAATTCCAAAACAGCTTTGAATGCTTTTGTTTGTTTTCTGCATGAGTAGTGATTGTAGGTCCATGCTTGCAGTAGTGCGGTGAAGTTGCCAACACGTGAATAAACTTTGAGTATGGCTATTATAAGAAAAAATGGCTAACTTTTGACCTTAAAAAAGTGTGAATGGTTGCTTTTTGAAAATGTTTAGTTTACTAAAAATGTAAGGTGTTAAATAATCTGTTCTGTTGGTCTTACTTTTTAGATGGTTACCTGAACCTTTTTTCATTACTAACAGAAGAGTCTCATTATTTTCACTAGTAACAAAAGTAATAGATGAAATTAGACTTTGGAATGCATTTGGGAAGGCAGTGGAACACATGGCAGTTTGTGTCATTGTGAACTTGATGCTCTGAGGGAGCAATAGCAGTGTTGCCTACTTTCAAAGGGAAAATAGTAATACTATCTAAAGCAGAATAATATAGTGTTTATTCAGAGATAAACTAATGACCTGCTTTCTTAAAAAAAAAACAACAAAACAAAACCTATGCAGTGCAGTGCAGTGTATTTTAAGTGCATAAGCACCAAATAGAAGGTAACTAAGTGAGACCTGTGTTTATGCTGGTCTGGCCTGTCTCGCGCTCTCCACAGTTCTTCAGCGCTTTATGTAAATGCTGCTGGGGGTTGGAGGAGAGTTGCCTGTTTTCTAAATAAATTCCCTGTGACAAGACATAGTGCAGTGTGATCAAACTGGTTTTAGTTTCGGGTGGCCAAAATCAGATTCTTCCATGACTTTATTAGGCCCCCCCCAACTCCCTTGCTCCTAGTTGCTAGGCAGCAATAATAGTATTCCTAGACATGTATCTTTGGCATTTAATTTATGCCTCCTTTTCTAAAACAACAACAGGCATGATTTAAAACTGAATGTTTTCTTTTCTGGTAGACTGGTAACATTTACAGGGAGAGCTGTGATGCTTGTCAGGAGTTACTTGACGTAATCTAAAGATATAGATGTACTGTATGTGGCGGCAACCATCTTTCAAATGAACTAAAATAACGTAAGATTATTAGAAAGCCTTGCTCTTGGTTGTCTGTAATTCTAAATGTGATGAAAGTGTTTAGTATTGTGGCTAGTTGCTGTACTTGAAGAGAAATTCCAGAGATGCTACTTTTCTCATCTAAAACCCAAACCAAACCTGTTTTATAACAATATATGTAATTCAGAATTCTTTCAACTGGGAAGAAAGTGAGTAATGGGGTGATTATGTGAAACACTCCATCGGTCCTTTCCTGGTAGGATAGCTTGTGTCAACCACAAACATGAGTAAAAGTTTAGGTTTCTTAGAACTCCTGAAAGGAAGAGGTGCTGTTCTTGTCCTGTTAAGTCTCTTCTCCTATGTTATGTCTCCCTGTGGACCACCAAAAATGTAAGAGAAATCATGCATGTGTATGTGCAGAGGTATAGAAGTGCATGAGCACAACTTCACAATTAGACCATAGTCCAAAGTCTAAAAAAAGTAGCATTCAAGTAGTATTCAAGACAATGAATAACTAATTAAAAGATATTTTACATTCTGTAGTTCTTTTTTTTAGCAGGTGGATCAGCATTCTTGTTTTATTCTGATAATGTGTTATAAAGAAACTTTGAACTCCTAGGCAGATGAGTTTGTGTTACATTTTAGGTTTTGGAAGGTGTCTTGTGTATAAGAACGCCAAGTGTACACTGAAGCGTTACACAAACCAGACATTTGATAAAGTTATGGGTCCAATGTTGGACGCAGCTACCCGGAAACCAATCTGGCGCCATGAAATTTTAGATGCTGATGGTATCTGCTCTCCAGGTATGGCAAACTACATGTTCAGTGATGGTGTGCTCATAATCTGAGGTAGAAATTAATGTTCTGTTAATATTTCTTGTGCGCCTTGTTTTATACTTAGTGTAATTTTTTTTTTTTCTTGAAGGTGACAATATTGTAATGGAAAATTTGAAAATGTTGGTTTCTGAAAGTAGCAGGATGCCAGTCGTTGGGGGGCATTTGTGCGTGAAAAGAGGGAGCTTTATATTTAAGTAGAAGAGTGAGTCTTTAAGAGTGTGAATCTGTTGATGCGTTAGAACTTGTATTCTTCTTATATCCCCAATTGATAAACTTTTAATACTGTAGTTTTTTACTGCTTGTCTCTCATATGTTCTCTTATTGTTGTTTTTTAGGGATAGATTCCTTATTGTGTTGATTTCATATGTCAAAACCTCCTAGCATCCTGTCAGTTAATGCAGTTGTTTGAAAAAGTAAAACCTTGTGGTTTTAAGACTTTAGAAATACATTTGGAGAGAGATAAGAGAATAAATACAATTACATTTTTGTTATGAGGATAGGTGTATAACTTCCCAATGGAAATAAATTTGAGAAAGAATCTTCCTGTACTGCCATCCTTCAGTTAGGAAATGGTGTAATAGATCTGAGAGAGATCTAATAAGATCTAATAAGAGATCTAAGAGATGTAATAAGATCTTATTAGATCTAAAAGATCTAATAAGAAAGGTGCTGTAAAAGGCACTAAACTTAATTCCATTATAGCAACACAATTGAGTCATTTTTGCTCTTTAGCACATCATAAGGAGCTTTCAAAGTTAATTAAAAGAAAAAAGGCAAGAATCTTCTGAAGTATTCAGATAGATAGGCCTGGGGTGGGCTCCAGACTGAGGCTGTTCTCAGCATTTAGTTAAAAACCTCTTTAAAATAGTTCATGTGGACAGAAAAGAGACATAGGTTGAAGTTGAGTAATTTTGCGGAGGAGGTGGGGGGCAGGTACTTGGTGTGCATGAGTATAATCGTTAAAAGAAAAAAGGCAAGAATCTTCTGAAGTATTCAGATAGATAGGCCTGGGGTGGGCTCCAGACTGAGGCTGTTCTCAGCATTTAGTTAAAAACCTCTTTAAAATAGTTCATGTGGACAGAAAAGAGACATAGGTTGAAGTTGAGTAATTTTGCGGAGGAGGTGGGGGGCAGGTACTTGGTGTGCGTGAGTATAATCAGGCATGCTACTGATCTGGTTTTCTCTGAAGGGCAGGATAAGGGAATGGAAAAGAGCTGATGTATGAGACCAGAAGCAATAGGAAAAAGTAATTGCAAGGAGAGGCTGAAAGTAATCTTGCACAACTCATTGTAGAAATTATGCAATTTCCTAAATTTTGGTGTGAATTTCTAAAATTTGTCAGTGACGGTGTTGCTTGTTAATTTTCTCCATACTTTCAGCAGATGACTTCAGATGCTTTTGTGTATTCTTTAGACCCAGGGTATATTGAATAGCTATTCTCATAGTCCATCCAGCATGCAAGCTGTTCTGTTTTGGCTTACCAAATAAAAAAAAAATAGTTTAATGGTTCCCTTACTATGTGATATTTAATAAAATAACATTACATACTTCCTGGATATGTTCCTGCCAGTTTGTTTTCCAGCTTACCTTTTTTTAAAGCTTAAAATGTATTTCTAACATAGGTAGCCAGATATGATTTCATCATGGTTTGTTGGGTTTTTTTCTTGTTGTTTGTAGGTGAAAAAGTAGAAAATAAGCAAGTCCTTGTGAACAAATCTATGCCAACTGTGACCCAGACGCCTCTGGAAGGAAGTAGTGTGCCTCAGCAGCCACAGTACAAAGATGTGCCAGTAACGTATGTTTTGCCATAACTTTATAGTTGGGGAAGGTACATGGAGGAAAGGTATCTGGGAAAATATAGAAAAGTCAAAGGAATAAACTTCCTTCTGGAAATTAGACCTAGTTCTCTAAGTCTTGTTTTTCCACAGGATTTTTCAGAACTAAGTTATTTTCAGAAGTGCCTGGACACTTAATCACTATCAGGTTAGAATCTGACACCTGAAGGGCTGGAATTGCAGAGAGGAAGGAACCCTCCTGAAGATTTATGTATAGAGAGGAATCACTGAGTAGGTTCCCAGGAGAGACTGAGGAGAGAGCTAAGATAGTGGTAGAGGGGAGAGGAGTCACTCATGGATGAAATGATGGACAAACAGGAGAAAAGGAGGATGTGTGGGAGGGCAGAGAGCGTATGTCTACTAAATGAGGGGGCACATCTCCTCCACACTGGCTCCCACAGAAAATGGCCAATGCTGACTGACGCTCAGCCTTCACTTTGCCAGCCAGGAGGCCAGGAGCTGGAGGCCTTCCTATCTCAGAGGCTGACAGGCAGCTCATTGTGGCCACTCCAATTACCAAGGCGCCAGTGAATGGGAAAAGATAGTCAATAAGAGTTTTTCCCATCCTGTTGTGAAAGAGGAGGGGGCTTCTGAGATGTGAGATGAAAATTTTGCATTAAATGTAAACTTAAATAAATAAATAAATTATGACAAGTTTTTCCTTGTTTTGTCACGAATAGCCTTGACAGTTCAGTGAATTAGCAAAGAGCAGGGCAAGCAACTGGTGCCTAGATCAGAAAGGCAGAGTTAGCTTTGCTGCACTTCTGTGTATTTCACAACCAATAGAAAGCTCTAGGTTTACTCCTACAAGATAATAAAGAAGTGAGGCAACAGTGTAATTATCAAGGAAAGGAGTAATCCTGCCAGGTAAAGATATGAATCCAGGGCTCTGAATTTAGGTGTCATAGTTTGACCATGTCAGCTACCTGAAAAACAATACAATCTCCTAAATAAGGCTTTAAAATCTGCTCTAATTCTCTATTTGGCTTTTGTTTGTTTAACTTAAGATCCATAAATTTGCAATATACTAGGAAGCTTTTTTCTGTCAAGAAGAGCCCATGTGATAAAAAAAAAAAAGACAACTTGTTCTTTACAAGTTCAGCTTAATTCTCTCTTTGTTTCTGTTGTATTTCTTGTCTTGTCTTTTCCAGAAACATACCATACAATGTATATAATCTTTGCTCCATTAGCCTCCCATATATAAGTTCCGTGAAGACTACAGTTTAGCCAGAAGGTTACCAATATGTAGATACTTGCTAGTAACTTGTGTTTGATACATAGAGGTAAAACTCATGTTTTGTCTTCTTGTACTAGCTACAAAGGTGCAACTGATTCATACATTGAAAAAGTAATGATTTCATCAAATGCAGAGGATGCTTTCTTGATCAAGATGTTGTTGAGGCAAACTAGACGTCCAGAAATTGGAGATAAATTTAGCAGTCGTCATGGGCAGAAAGGTAAGCTACACATTTAATAAAAATAAATGCATGTTGGATATGCCTGCTATACATACATAACATTATAATGCATGTTTCCATTATTGGTTCAGATCTTTTATGAATACAGCGGTAGAAGACCATATCTCTGTTTTTTTGTTAAGTTCACCTAATTTAGCAATGATGTTTCTGGAACTGAGGAGAGGACTTGGCAAACACAACTCTGTATTGACTTATGCATATAGAATGTACAGTAGTTGCACATTTTAATCAAGAACAGGGTTTTGAGTTTGTTGTTTTGGGGGTTTTTTTAACTAGTGTGAATTTGGTTTTAGGTGATAGGTTTGTCAGTGGGTTATCAAGAGACAGATTGGAGTGAAGAGTGAAATAGCCTATTCTGAATGGACTGAAAAGACCAGAGATGGAATGGAATGTCTGAAAGTCATCTGTGCAGACCTTTTTCTCTGAAGACAAGACTGCACATAGATAGCTCAGAGCCATGGCGTAAAAGGGAAACAAATTGGGAATACAACTAGGTATGCACTAGAAGAGACTGGGAAGAAGGGGAAAGTGTTTTTAAAAATCCACCTGGGACATGATCTGAGGCACCTCTGATCTTCAAACTGAGAGTTGAAAATGAGTACCTCCTAGGAAGCTGCTTGCTGGTTTGTAGCTCTCTAGTGTTAATGTTATAAGTAAGATGAAAATCAGGAGCTTGTTTCCATATCTGTTGAAAAAAGCAGTGCACTCCCTTTGACCTTAATGGCAAAAAAAGGTGACGACATCTCTGAATCTCAAAAGGCTGGGAGGTGTGGTAAGGGTATTAAGAAAGGAATGACTGAAAATAGTCCAACTGAAACTGACGTAAAAGCATGTTTTGATCGCATTGGTCTCAATGTGTGACAGGTTTTGACATGTTTTCATCTATCTTGGAAAATCTAGATTTTTAGCACTTTCAGCATGACCTTCTACCTTACTGTCTGTGCTGTGCTGAACCTATTACCTGAATATTGTAATGTTGTTACATTTTTAGGTGTTATTTTGGTTTGAGAACATTGCTCATTCCCTTGTCAGTCGCGGTGGGGAGGCAAAGAGGTTGATATTACTAAATCCTTTCCATTGCAGCACGTACATTCCTTTCCTGCCACTGGGCAAATGTGATACTGTCTTAATAACTACTGGGAAAAAAAAAAAATCCTTACTTCCTTGCTTTGATTTCTGAGGAACTGGAACCAGAGCACTGAGTATAAAGCACACCAGCTTCTTATGTCTGGTAACACAAGTATCTGCTAGATCTGTGTGGAGGGCAGAAGGAGGTAAATGAGGAAATAACAGAGGATGCTGTTTAGATTTGATTAATACTTAAAAGTAGCTGTAGTCAATGAACTTTGCAGTAATACATCAAATTATGGTACTAGCTAAAGGATGTTATCTTGCAAACTAACCATCTTTTCATGAGCAGTGTTCTCTTTGTCAGAAGACACGTGGAAGAGAGAGTGCTTTTTGTTAGGAGGAGCTCCCTGAAAATGTCCCTTTCAGCAGTTTGTGACATAGTCCCACTCTACTCCCAGCATCATGTTGGTTTTGACCTTGTGTTGATTTCCATCCTGTATTCTTGGAACACAACCAGTGAACTCTGTGGGCAAATATGCCCTGGAGTCAGTCAGCAGAGAACTGGTACTTGCACAACATCCATATGTAGATCTGAGCCAGTGAAAAGAGGTGAAACTGCAAAAAATGTCACCAGTTCATAGGCAGTATCCAGCTCTAGAGCTCTCTTAGGTGTGGTTTAACCAGAATCATCTCCATCATATTCAGTGCCTGCATGACTGGAAGAGGTCTGAAGAGCAGTTGCTTACAGATGGACCTTAGGCACAAGTAAGAAAGCATTTTTATAATGCTCCATGCCACTATTTACTCTGGTTACTTCTTTACTCACATGTGTAGCCTAAAGTGAAACCTGAGGTCATTTGTAACTTTCTGGGGCTATGGAAGTATGTAAGAATTGGTGCCAATGAGGTGACCAGGTGTAACTAAAGTGAAAGACTTCATCCCTGTTGTGAGATGCAGGGCTAGCCACAGTAATCCTCATTTCTGTAGCCTGCAGGTTTGGTGACCGGGACATCTACCTAGAGCGAACCTAGCAATCAAAAAAGGTGAAATGGGTACAAAAGGCAGTAGTTGATCATAATGTCAGCTGTTGCCAGATGTTGCCTCAAGTTCTTTTTGTGTATTTTCTGTGGAGTATAGTCAATGCAGGCTTTCTCAGTACATCCAGCTCTCTCCAAGATCACCCTTACTTCCACAATATCTTTCCATAGACCCCTAAAATCAGTTCTTGAAACTCTGTATTCTAGAGGAATCCTTCCATTGTTTCTGCTATCATAAAGAAATAGAAACTGCTCTGACAAGCACTGAAACACTTTTCCTGATTGTATTTTCAAGATGACTTTTGATCTAAAAATAGGAAGGGATTCTCACTGAGTCCCTAAGTGATTTGGGAACCAGTAGCTATTGAAGGCTTCAAAAAAGTAAAGAAGCACCAGTACATTCTTGACTTTCCTTTTAAAATCCAGTCTAGTTCTTGCATTACAGCTGTATAGGGTAGTTTCAGGAAGTGAGGGGGAAGATCATTGGCTTCAGGGGCAAACAGAAAGAGTTGAGCAGTTGGAATGGTTCAACTGCCCCATTCCTTCCTTTTCTCCAGGAAGATTCTCCTTCAGGAAGATTTTGTGTAGAGTCTCTTTCAAATATTTTTATCTCATATACATGAAGATGGGCAGTACTTTTAAGCCTGTGACCACTTTTAGAGCAAAGCCCATTTCTTCCTATATTTTCAGCTTTGTCTAATTAGTCCTTTCTCCTTATAAATGGCAGATGGCATTTCAGCTGCAAGTTATTATGTAACCATACGATCAGTACTGTGCGGGACAAATTTTCTTACTAAAATTAAAAAAAAATAGCCTACAAATTATATTAAAGAAGCTGCTTGGTTAATCATCATAAATATTTACTGATATTTGCATGAAAAATTTAAGCAGGTAAGGTTTTTCTCCTAGCTTGGGCTATTGATGTGCACCTATTGAAATAGTTAGTTGAACAGGATTTAAATGGAACTGATTTTCATACTTCTCCAAAAATGAAGAAGTATGTTCTGTAAATCTAGAATCATCAGAGGAAAGGTGGCAGCAGTATGGCCGCTTTAGGGAGCAGAGGGCCTTCAATACCACTAAATACACATAAGGCATCTCGCAGTCTAGAGCAAGCTCATTTTAGAGGTCTTGAAGGACAGACATCTCATTACTACTCATCAAACCCTTTCATGGTCAAATGCACAAACAACTAACACGCACTGTATTGGAGTCTAGTGGTATTTTTTTTATATTCCACAAGCCACACAAGGTTAGTAATATTTTTTTTTCTAAAGTAGAATACCTGTGGAAATCCCCTGGTTATGAAAAACAGCATCCGAAATGCTGTAGGGAACTTTGAGGGCGCCCATAATTCTTCCTGGCATTGCATCAGGTTAGAATGACTGATCCCTTCGTATCTGTGCTTTGGACCTATAAGAGTAATAAACCAAAACCATCAATTATTCAGAATAGTCCCTTTCAGCTTAGTTTTGGAGATATGAGCGGGAACATTGCAACAGTTGTGTTACAGACTTCGCAGGCATGTGCTTGTTAGCTGTCCACTGCATCAATCTGTAGTAATCTCTTATGGTTGGGGGGGAGTGATCATATTCTAAATTGTTATGTTCTACTAGGATACATATCCTCCTGGTAGCAGACCTCTCAGTTCACTGGCTTGTAGTATGTTATGGGAAAAGATAAGACAATAAGTGGGAGAAAGGAAAAATCTGCTTAGTGGAGAGGATACCTGTGTTAGATACCAAGGAAAAAAATACTGACAAGAACAGTGGAGTTTACTGTTTTGCAACTTCAGTTTGCAGCAAAGAACCAGATACAGACATTGATGTTAGATTACAGGCCATGACGGGACTGGAAAGAAGGCATGAAAAGGAAAGGCAAGATCTCCTTTGCTAGTGATTTAAAAATACAATTAGCATCATCCTTCTCTGACATCAAATCAGGGAAGGATCCATCATAAAAGAGGAGTATAGACAGCTGAGAAACATAAATTGTAATAGTGACAGTTTAACATTTTCCATTGAGAGAATTTTTAATTAGCCATGAATTTGTTCTCTCACCTTCATCTGGATGCAGGCTATTACCACTTCAGGTTTAACCTGTGAATGTTAGCTTTAAGCCCATCATAGGGCCATTTAAACCTATGATGAGCTTGAACTAACAAGTACCTTGATTCAGTGAAAAGAGAAAGCATATTTCTCTCTTTTCTGTATTATCAGTCTTTTCTGCAAAGTATTTTTATTTTCTAGAAGGATTGCATGACAATAAGATTTGATTTCACAGAACTGTAGTACTAGTTTTAAAATAATTAAGTATGTGCAAAATAAGAGATTGCACAAACTACATTTCTCAAGTATTTTTCATGGACTTTTTCCAGTATTCCAAATTGATTTGTATTCCAAAGCTATACTTTGTCACTGGGTCAGAAAGAAGCAGAGTAACAGAATTGGAAACTGTCTGGCATATTACAGATTAAATCTCACAAACCAGCTTTAGCCTTTTGTTACAGAAGAGCTTTTCGTTAAATACATAGGTAGATTTTGTAGGCCTCTATAATAATCTAGATCTATGCCACTGCCTCTGTATTTGCTACTTTCTTTGTGTCCTCTCCCATGTCAACACTGTATTGGCAAGGGTCACCACTTCTGGCCTGTCCACCACACCCTCTTTTCATTCGAGTCCATGTTTTAAGCACACTTCTTTCAAACTGCCTGTAAAAGCTGGCCTTTCCTTCAAGACCTGTCAACAAAGAAGTGTATGAAGAGGAGAAAAAAACCCAAATGAGCCATCATGTTATGTTGAGAAATGCAGCAGCAGATATTTTGCTCTATCTCAATATTCATCTTCAAACTGGACGTTGCAGTGAGATCTTTGGGAATGGCACTGTCACTTTAGTCTAGAAGCCCTTAAGCTTCTAATGTCTGATAAAAAACCCATATACATACCAGGGAAGACTTATCTTGAGCTGTAGGACTTTGTTTTAACTACATTGCATCATATTTTTTCCAGAAGGATAAAGAAAATTTTTGGTTAATTATTTTGGTTTTTTAATCTTGCATTCTTCAAGCAAAGTCACTTTTCAAAGCACAGAAGGCTAAAGGATTGTTAAGCTAAAGAAACTTCATCTGAATTCCATACAAACTGAATTATTATATTTCCAGATTTCCTCTTGCTTTGCTACAAGTCACAATGAGGAAAAAGTTGGGCTCCTTTGATGTGAAAAAAAGCAATATATCACTTCTCTGAAAGAACATTTCTCAGTCTCTCATGTGAAAAAGGATTAACACCTCCAACAAAGGTCCTGTAGATCACAGAACTAAGCAGCAATACTGAACAGTATTCCCGAGGAGTGGAAAAACTGTATTTAAGCAAGAGATTGTTTGAACTGGCAAACAGAAGCTTTTTAATAGCTGAAGATCTAAGATAAAGGATTAAACCTTTCTGAAGTATCTGCACTTAAACAACTCTAAAGACAAGGAAGCGAGTTTAAATTCATGAAAGATGGTCTTTGTTTTCCTAAATGAACCATGTTCTTTAGCATCAAAACAAAATCCATTCACAGCTTTGTCAGCTACATAAACTTCATGACAAGACCACTTATCTGACCTTGCTTTTTAAAATTTTTATTAATTTGAGCATCTGCCTTTTGCCTAACTTTGTAGCTGAGAACAATTTAGCTTTCTCCTTTTACTGGGCACTTGTACAGTACGTGTAAGCAGAACATGTAAAGTAAGATGTTAGTCAGATGTTAGTTTTAAATGACTACTTGTGTCACTTTCCCCTCCATGTTACAAGTCTGACTTAGTACTTTATCTCTAATAAAACATCAGTGGGCTTACAGGAATTAAATGGTTGTAGTGGCATTAAAAACAATTTGCTGTTATCAACTGCAGGAATGTGGGATGATTAGGTATCAGGAAAGGTGGGAATTTCGTACCTTATTTTTATCTTCAAAAGTTGAATATGAAAAAATGAGATGTCAGAATGCCATTAAAACATCTCATACCGTTTTTTCTATTTATTTTTAACAAAACCGCTGCTTAGCTTGCTGACTTAAGAAGAAAATTACACCATTTTTTATCTCAAGCAGCAAACAGGTAACCTTCTGACCTTTTCAGTAAATCCTCAACTGAACCTCTGAAATTAGGGTGATTTAGCATTTTATGGCACAGAATAAAAATCTCTAATTCTGTTTCCAAATAGTGTATCCTGAACACACATTTTATTAAGCTCTTGACTCATTCAGCCATGTGTATTTTGTAAAGTTCCTATGGTTATTGTTTTACAATAGCTGCTTCCAGAAGCATTGTAAGGGTTTCAATTAATCAGCTCTTTGTGTGCTTCAGACTATGCAAATTTATCACATCAGACCATTCAGCAGCTCATGGGAAAGCAGTGTACAAACTGTATTGTCTTCTAGCACCTCCTCTCATTTAGAGTGATGTTTTTAATAAGAAAACTAATCAAGTTTACTTATGCATTATTTATCTGTTAATTTTAATTTTGTTCTTTACCTCTTATGTCAAATGGGATGTAGCAAGTGATATGATAGATCAGTGAATGATTCAATATTGAACAAAGCTTATGTGATGCAGCACTTTTTTTCTTCTGGACTTGTTTTGTGCTTAGTTAGTCAACACAGTATGTAATTAGAGAGTTTTGAACCAGATGTACATTTTTGTTTAACATTACTAATTTTTGCAAATCTCTTTCATCACTTTTCCACAATGTACAGCGATGTGTTATAGCTACGACTCCTCTTAATTATATGACACAGTCTTATTTCTCAGGAGTATTTCCAAATTCTGGCAAATCCGGTAAATCTGAAATAGACACCTTTCAGGTTAGTTTTAGCTCTTTTACCATTATATCATTAGAATAAGTAAACAAGCACGTTTAGTAATGCACTTCTTTTTATCTTGCTGATAGAAACTGGTATTACTGCTGCTTCTATTCACTTAGTCTTCTTTGCTCTCTAATGTCCCTCCTGCTGGTAGTAATTAGTTTTCTATATTAGGTTGTTTTGACTTATTTGATGATTTTTTTTTTTTCATTTGGCATGTGTGTGTATAGAAGGCATCTTATCCTAAGCAGTGAAAAACTTTCCCATACTGTTGTGTTTTGTCCC
>NW_010336231.1:0-27085 GCF_000700745.2 Antrostomus carolinensis | reverse complement strand
GCTGAACTGCTGTTTTACAAGTCTGTGTATGTTCGTGTTTGTCAGCAAACTGTAAAAGCAACCACATAAAAGATGTCAGTTCTGGAAACCTATACTTCTCCTGATTAGAAAAAAAGCTCTTAAAGGACAGAAGTAGTTTTTGGGTGAGAGGATCTTTATGCTCTGTCAGGGCCTGGTGGAGGTACGTGGTGTGGAGATGTTGTCGGGACTGATGCAGAGAGCATGTGTGAGGATGGGGGCCATCATGCATAGTCAGAGGGCTGTCATTTACTGGCTGGCATACAATAGCATTGAGAAACACTGCCTATGGTTGTTTTATACTTGCCTGTTAAACCACTGTAGGTGTCTGATTTAAGTTTATTCTAATTTAAACTGTTAGCCTTGCCGTAAACTACCATGCTTATTAATCCACTTTTTTTTTGGAGAGAGAGAGGGGGATTTCTTAAAAGATTTTGTTAGCATTTTTACTAATTTTCCCTCTAAGACATTATTAATTTTTTTTCCTTCTATGACATTATGAAATTGATATACAAAGTTTTTTCTAGAATTCAGTTTGGTTTTCAGTTGAAAAGAAATTAGATATAGCAAGCTGCTGAATACTTTCTTGCTCAAACATACAACCCTCTTGTTAGTCCACATTAAAAAAAAATAAAAATTGTTTTGTCTGCAGCCTTTTCTGGATGTTAATGTTTGATTCTGGTCCTAGATGAGAGCTACAGAGCATATAGATGAGAGCAGATTCGGGCCCATCACAGTATTGCATTTAGTCTGAAATTGTATTGCTAAATTTCAGATGCAGCATATAAAAATTGTGAGAGGAAGGGAAGTGAATGAAACCCACTTGTTTTGTGTGTCCTGTGTGAGTGCTGGGAATGATTTTCCTGTGGTGTCTAAATCAGTAACAATTATGAAATCGTAAAAACTTAAAGTAAGAGCCAGAGCAAAGTTACCTACTAGTTTGAGTGTGTCCTGATTATGAATATTGTATGAGAGTAGCTGGACAGTAGTAGTTGTGAAATGCAGTTCTTACTTGGACAGGGCAACATTTGGAACTTGAGGCTGTCTTAAATCCAGCCTCTTCTTTTCTCCTTTACCATTTTATTAGACAGTTGCAAGTGATAATTCCACTTATATGGATTAATTAACTTGATAAATTTTTTGCAGCTACTCAGCAATGCAGAACTGCTAGGCTTGCCTTTTACTGCTCTGCTGCAAACCCTGGCTCAGAGGTCGGGGATGAAAAGGACTAGCAAATTCAGGAGCTTACAGTGCAAACCTGCACGTCTTAGTCCCCCAAAGAGCTTCTGAAGGCAAGTGACTGCGAAATAAAATCAGGTTTACATTTTGAAATGAATTGCAGTTACTTGCTTTTAGAAGTAGCATTGTATATAACAAAGCTGTCTTTTGGCTTTTTTAACAGTTTTTATGAAAAGATTGAAGTTTTTTAAAACATAGAGAAGGAAGAAGCTTCTCTCTGTCCTGTTCTGTAAATAAACATGGACATGCTGTAGATCTGTTATAAACTCAGCAACTTTTTAAAATACAGAGGCTTAGAATTGAGGTTTTCTGGTTTTCTTTTTTTTTTTTTCTGTAAAATAGAAACTTTATAAATGGCCTAGTGAGCTTCACATTGCTGGATTCTGTCTAAATATTTTGTTTTTAACTTCTAAGCTTATTATGCTGTCTTTGTGTTAACTCGTATTAAAATCTGTCAGCTATGACTGGTCTCATAACCACAGTCAGCGGACCAGAATAAGTTAATTATTTACTTGTGTCACTAGTGCTCTTCATCTAATGAAATGCACAGCTGTGTTAGATCTGCAGTTGGGTGTGTAGGTCCCATTGTTATACAAGTCAGCAGAGGGTAGAAGCCGCTATGATGGAGAGCCCTCAGTTCTTTCTGCTGTTCTGCCTTTCTGTGTCGATTTCATGGATCTTTTATCATTCACTTTCACACAAAACAAACAACACAGTGGCTGTCTGCTATGGGAACCGGCTTGGCATATAAAAGGTTTTCAGAACCTAAAGTAATTTTAAGTTAGCTAAGATTTAATTTTTGGCTTACAGGTGCTGTGAAGTCCAGATGCAACCTAATGCTTTCTTAGAAGTAAATGCCAATAAGGCAAAATGTGTGTGTAGTATATATATAAAATAGAGTATTTTTGTATACAATTTTAGGATAAAAAAGCTGTGTGCTCAAGAGATTGGGGTTTTGGGGGTTGGGTTTTTTTTTCATTTTCAGCAAATGATTGCTGCTTAGTAAGGAGGGGTAGAAGTATGTTATTGATTTATCATAATAGAACAATCAAAATTAGTTTCAATAGGTTTAAAAACTAAATACAACAACCCCCTCCCCTTGCCCCAGACACTCCAATCCTTTTTTTCTTCTGCTCCCTTCCCCCATACTTACCATTCTTATTCTTTTAACTACTGTCCCATACACCTATCCCTGTCTTGCTTGGACAGTGGAAGAGGAGCTCCCTCCTGAGCAGACGCCAATATCCCCCTGTGAACTGGCTGGTTGGGGGATGCCTTTTTGGGGATGTAACCAGCACCCCAGTCTTCCAGGAGCCCCCTCCATTTCAAGACTGTTCCCAGAGTGTGCTCTGGCAGTTGCAGCAGGCTGATCTCAAATAGCTTGCAGGCTTTTTCAGCTCTAGGGGCTTCTGGAAGAAATTGTCCAACTGAAACAGTAGCTTTGGACTTAAGCAGCTGCATTTTTTTGCACCTGAATTTGAATGTTAGATCTCTCAGTCATTTATAACTGCTGGATTCTGACTTGCAGAGTTCATTGTAGAAACAGTTGTAAGGGTTGGAAGGAAAATTCTGGGGTGCACGGTAGACTATTTTAAGTGAGTTTTCATGTTTCTGTTTAATCTTTCCTAACTAGTTTTAGTTTGAGGGGTTTTGTTTGGTTTATATCCAATACTGATGGAGACTGAAAAAAGCTTCTAAAACTTTTAAAGGTACAGGTTGTGTTCATGGACTGACAAAATATAAGCAGTCTTGATTGTACTTTGTATTTAATAGAAAGCAGTCTTTGCTCAGTAAATGAATGTTACCTGAAAAAAATTTGGGTTGGGTTTTTTGGGGGGTTTTTTTGTTGTTGTTTTGGGGTTTTTTTATTTTCCCCTACTTATCTCCTTTCAGTTCTTGTAAAATTTCTGACTTGATTTGTTTTTATTCACGGTATTTAGGAAAGATACATATGATAAACAAATTTCTAATCCATAATAATTTTGTATGTCCAAAGAGATATTGTAAGAGACCTTATTTCTTCACTTTTTGCATGAAATTATAGCATCAACTTTAAAACTAGATCGCACTTGAGATATTCCAGTCTGGCTGGTCAGAAGTTTCTGGTTGCCTCTGAAAACTGTATCTAAAGCTTTCTTCCCTAATTTGCTAACTCACAAATCACTGTGGAGCATTATGTAAGGGTATGCTAATTTTGCCGGTCCTGTCACAAGGGTTGTCTTCTATCCTACAGGTTGTGAGCACTGGTCATGGTAATGAATCTGGATAAAAAGTGATCCATGAGAAAGAGAGGAGGAGGAAAACACTAAAGAAAATCTGGTGATGAGCGTCAGCCCTGCTGGTGGTTTGCTGTTTGTGAATTGAAATGTTTTCTCTTCTGCAGGGGTGTGTGGACTGATTGTTCCTCAGGAGGACATGCCATTTTGTGATACAGGAATCTGTCCAGATATCATAATGAACCCTCATGGCTTCCCATCGCGTATGACGGTTAGTGGTTATGTTATGACTAAAGAGACAGTGTCCCCCAATAGGGAAAGTGAAGTAGATTAGCTAGAAGAAACAAAAAAAAAGTTTGAAACACGGTTTCACTGAGAGTGTTCTCCAGTTGTCACGCCATACGCTTGCTCTCCTATAAGTATTCAGCCCTCTGTGTTGCATGTTTTGAAACATCCTAGTGTAAAAGGAATAGGGATGCGGGCTGTTTGTGCATCGTTCTCATTTTGTTCTGTATCAAGCTGATAGGAATGCAACTGAATACCTCACTTGCACCCTTTCTGTTTGAAAATTTCTTGCTCTCCCTCTTCCTTCCCTGTTGCCTGTGCCCACTAAGCTGGCTGGGGCAGACTGTGAGGTGAAGGTTGGAGAGGAGTTTCAATGGTAGTTTTAGACCTGTGTAACTTTGTAAATTACACACGCCTCCCTGGAACTGATACAAGTCTTGCACCTGTGCTGCAGGGTCACACTAAATACATCACAGCCTGGCCTTTATATGGGACATTCACTGATTACTTTGTACAGCCTCCGATCTTTTTTCCTTTGTTAGCTTCTTCCCTTCTGTTTCCCTCTATGAACTGTAGTGTGTCAATCTCTGAGGCTGTTTTCTAGGGCAGAAGGCCACACTGGATCCTGCTTATTTTCCAGACAGCTGGGAAAAATGGAGCTGCCTGACTCTGGACCTTAAAGGTGTTCCCAGACCCTGTGATGAGTCTGGTTTTTCCCCATTCACATAGGGAGTGTGAACAGGAAGAAGCTTCCTTGTTCGTAGGCTTCTTCCTCTCCTCCCATTGCATGCAATAACCCAGGCTGCTGTCTCAGACACCTTGCCTGGCTAATTTGCACTGTGACCAATTCAGCAATGTGCCCGGTGAGCAGGCTGTTAATTCTGCTTTTCTTTGCACAGGTAGGAAAGTTAATTGAACTCCTTGCTGGAAAGGCTGGGGTCCTCGACGGCAGATTTCACTATGGAACAGCTTTTGGAGGCAGTAAAGTTAAGGATGTGTGTGAAGATCTTATTCGCCATGGTTATAACTACCTGGGGAAGGACTACGTAACATCTGGTATCACTGGGTAAGAATCTGCTGTGTAGATTTACACATGTCAAGGGAGTGAGGAAATCCTGTTGAGACACATCTGAAAACTCTTCTCAGGTCTCAGAGCTCAGGAACTTTCTTTTATTTGCAGACTGCTCTGTGAGATGCAGGGAAGGGGCTGAAGAATGGTGCACTTCTTTTTTCTCTTTTTTTTTTCTTTTTTCTAAGTCTTTTGTGGTTCCACATTTTAAGAATTACTAGTATTTGCATGGCTGTAATGTGAATGGCCCTTGTAGTACATATGAAAATTTCCCAACTTCTACTGCATGACAAAAAAGGTAAAATCAAGGTTTTCTTTCTGAGAGATTGTAAGAAATTTCAAGTCTCTGGCAGCAACTCTTACATATGCTTGGAATCAGATAAGCATTTTCATATTGACTTTAATTATACTGCAAAACATGGATTTGGCAGGTGTCTGTTCCTTGGGAATATTTTGTTTGTGCTCTTTTTTCTTTTTTCTTTTTTTTTTTTCTTTTGATTACACAATGATTCAGTCTGGAATAATACTCTAATCTGCAAACTTCCTGCTGTGTTGTTCGGACTTGGCTTCTGAGACACAGAGTTCAAAGAACGTAAGATAGTTTAGAAACAGGAAAAGGCCATATGGCTCCACATGCCAGCCCTTCCAAAATGTATCTTAATCCTACCTTCCTGCTATTTTTATTATCCTCCCAGTCCCCTTGTTCTCAAGAAACAAGTTTAGGTCTCTCTTGTAAGTTGTTTTTTTTTTTTTTAAGTGCTTTTTAGTTTGCTTTTCCTACCAACTTGTGCCCTATGTTGTTTCTCATTTTGTTTCAAAGAGATGATTTTGTTTTCCTTACCCACTCCATATTCCATAATTTGTATATCAAGTATCCTGGTGTTTGAAACACTTTCTATTGATACACTGTCATAACTTTTAGCAAATATGACTAATCTTGTTTCCTAGAGAGAATGAAATCACCTAGCTCTAAAAATCCTCTGTCCCCAAACTTCAGATTTGTAGTACCCTATTTAGAGACAGATACAGATATTCTTCCAAGAACATTTCACATGCTCAATATTTCTTATGAAATTTGAAAGCAGATTTCATAACAATGTGGAAGTTTTCAAATTCCAAATGACTAATTAAGTTTTATTGTTTTCTTCAATAGGCAGCTTTTGGAATAACACTGCATCATGTCAGTAATGGCTCTGAGTGGGAGGTACAATACTGTTTTCTCCTGCTTATTTTTACATCGCACATACTTTTTTTAAAAAAATAAATTAGTGACAGTGCTGAGTTTGTCTACATACTTTTTTAAAAAAATAAATCAGGGGCAGTGCTGAGTTTGTCTATGTTAAATCTGGTCATTCTCAGTGCTGACGGTGGTAGCTGGGAAATGACTGAGTGCTTTCAACTGTTGCTTTCTCATCTTCAGGCGCTTATGCTGTTCTTACAGTTGGACGTGTTTTAAACACACAAATCTTTAGCCATTGCTCCAGCTCACAGGATGGAGCAACGCCCTCCGTACTGCTTACAGATGTTCCCAAGCTGAGCAAGTGTGTAAACACACATCTCTAGAGCCCTTTTACCCCACTGAGATGAGCCTCCAGTGCCAGCCTGGGCAGCGATTTCTGTCCTGTGGGTATAGGTGCTGAGCAGTGCTGCAGGGGCCCTGCGCTGATGCACAGCCACTGAGGGAGGGCTTTCACCCGTCTCAGCCTTGTGTTGTCCTTCAAAGTGGTGCACAGGGAGAATTAATGGATGGGAAGACCATCAAGCCCATAGCGTCCAGTGCCAAGCTAACTTTGCAGACGCAAATTCCTTAAAGTGCCCCTATAAAAATGATGTTTTGAGCGTTCATGCTGCATGTATTTGTTTACATGTATGCTTACCTCTGTGTGTGGATGATGTAAAGTGAAGGAACCTAAATAGAAATATCTTAAGTCGCTCTTCAGGATCTGACACATTTACAGTCTTTATCAGTTGCTGATGACACTATTGAAGCACTGCTGCGCAGACAGAGGAGGGACTTAACATGGTACAGCTGAAATGGGTACCTGCAGCTGTAGCAGCATGTCTGCACAACGTGTGGCCAGAGTTCAGGATCTTGTTCCTCACTAGGGTGGATACGGCAGTATGTGGTGCTGGAAGTGTACTGCTCTTGTGTTCAGAAGGGTTCCCTGTGGGGTTTTCAGACTGATTGCCCTGAAAGCTCAAACACATTTTCAGGAATCTCAAATTGTTTCAGATTCCTCCTGTACACGACACTCTTGTCTCTCTTAAAGTAAATATCTGCTAACTGTGAATATTGCTTTTGTTTTGTTTCTTTTTTTATTCCTTCAGAGAGCCTTTGGAAGCATATATCTATTTTGGCCCTGTGTATTACCAGAAACTAAAGCACATGGTGTTGGATAAAATGCATGCAAGAGCTCGAGGACCCAGAGCAGTGCTCACCAGGTATTGTTACAGGCGAAGCACTAAATTCTTAGTGTACATTCAGGAGTGTGCCTAGTTGACTGACAGGTATAAAACAAAGTTTGTTTCCCTTTTGATACTTGACACCAAATGCTATTACCTGTTAATGCACTGTTACAGACTCACAGTGGGATATGACAGGAAGTTGTTCTGAATGTCCAGGAGTGCTCTGTGTGGTCCAGAACTAAGTTTGCTTCTCAGACTTCTATTAGCAGTGGGTAAAAATGCCATCTGCTGATTCACAGTGCATGCTACCCCTTTCCTGTCAGATTGCTCAGGGATTTTAGGAGGATTTTTTTTTTTTCTTTAACATTTTTACTTCTACAAAATTGAGTGTGAGTAGAAGGAAGATATTCCTTTTAATACTTCAGTATTTTTGGTATTCAGCAGGTTAATATTGATGTGGCCCATGTCTTCACCTGTCAAGGCAAAGCAAGCGCATTGGCCCTAGTATAGTGCAAGCAAGCATTAGAATAATGTGCATCCCTGGTATACTGCTCTTTGCCTCGCAGATTCTTCCAACTCTAAAACTGAACTTATGGTTGTAGGTACTGGTACACAGTTATCATTCAGTATCGTGCAGGAGAGTAGCACTTTCGCACTAATAAATTGCTAACTTTACAGAGACACCAACAATAAATCTCCATTTGCCCAGTTAAAGATATGTCCTTAGTTCCTTTGGAGTAATGATCATTGCACTAAGTCTGAACTTGGTTTTCTCTCCAACAAAAAGGTTGATTACCATGTTGGCGTCTTCTGGTGTCAAATTTTGAAGTCAAGCAGGTGTACTCCGAGTAATAGGCAATATAAGCCCCTGGAGGTGGGCTTATATTATCCAGACCTTTGGAGAATTTGAAGCATCCTGCTTTCACTGATATTCCTTACCTTTTCTCCTTAAAGCTAAGCTCTATGACTGCTTGCACTCATGTTCTAAATTGCTGATATTCCTGGCTCACAAGAAACAGTTAAGTGGCACAGGTTTTGCTTTGAGGAGGCTTCTAGCAGGTCATTTAGTTCACCTTTCTATCACAGTAGGATTATTTGCTAAATCTTGCCAGGAAGTTAATTACCAGCTAGTCTTGAATATTCTTGAATAGTCTTGAATAGCAAAGATTATTCTAAATTTCCTTTGCCAGTGTTTCTGGACTGTCCTATACACCATTTATGCCTCACCTGCTGCGTGGTGGTACTCTTCTTTTTCACCACTCCCTTTTGTACTGTTTTTGAGATGTAAGCACAAAGTCATGTCCATCCTGCCATTACTCTTACCTGTAACAAACATGATTCATATTCTTTAATTCTTAATTTATTTGTATGCTTCTTACCACATGCTGATCCACTTCTCTTGCCTTGTCTGCCTGCACTATGAGTTAGCAAGTCTGTCCTCTTAATAGTTGCACCTTCCACATGTAGATGTGCTGTTAGAGAATGGAGGGGCAGGTCTCACTGTACCTGGTTTGGAAGTATCTTTCTCTCGCTTTTCATTTCATATCTCCTATGCCTTTTGACTTTCCAACCCTATGCTGTCTCTAGGACAAATTGAAGTTGTTTCTCACTTTCCATGGAAGTAAATACGAGTGATTAAACTGGGAGAGAAATCATGTAAAGTTTTTTGTAATTCTTGTCTGAACTTCTCGCCTAGCCACATTAAGAAGAGCAAGTGTAGCACAGCCATAATTTCCTACCACAGCTACTTGCCAATGTGAACGTAAGTGGTACTCCCAAATAATGGACTGTCTGCCCCATTTTCTGTTCTTCAGTGTCTTAGTCATGGTATTGGTCACATGAAAATGAAAACTTGCTGGCTTAGCTATCAGTGCACACTGTTGCTTTGCTGGACCTCCTCCTAGCTTACCCAAATCCCTTGATCTGCTTTTGTTTTGTTTCCCCAACTTCTCAGCTGTTTAGAGATATTGAATTTAAATGAAACCTAAATCCCAAGTCAAGGTAATGTTTACATGTAAAGATGAAGGTGGTGTGATTTCCCTCACCCCTTACTTTCTTTGAATTCTTTGTTCAAGTCAGTAGCATCATACTATGTAGCTAGGGTTCTTTATTTGACTTTCAGGAAAGCTAGTGGATGTTCAATTTATGCTGCCTCTTGACTAGTCTTTTAGGAATTTTCTTTTCTTCTCAACTAATTAAACTTTTGTTACTGCCATCGCCTCTGCTGAGAGTCTGTTTTGCCAGCTTTCATGCTCACTATTGTTTTATCATCCATTGCACTTCCTGAAGAGTAGATTTCCTCTAACATTGTTTTTTGCTTTTAAAAGTAATTCTGTAACAGCTTTGAACATGGAATTTGGCTGTTGTTGTCTTAAAATGCATTTTATTATATATCAAATGTACCTTAACTGACAGAGCAAAGCTGTATTTCCATCCGGAATAAGGCAGAAGACTTGAGTTCCTTGAATGTCAGTGATTCTAGATATTGTTCCAATTAAAACAAGACTTTTTAGAGCTGCAAACAGCACTCTTCATCAACACAGTCAAAAACCACCAGGATGTTGCCCTCTAAATTGGTATTTGTTACATAAAATACAATACTTAATTTATTTTGCCATGTGTAGTTGGCAATTAATTTAAAACGTAGTTCTGTATATGGTGTTGCCTAGATATCCAGTCCTGCTAAATCTTTTTAATAGATCAACTGCTTTTAGTTTTCCTTACAAGAGATCAATATAAGCTTTCTGCATGCATAGTTGTTTTGATGGACATTGTCAGACCTGCCACCTGTGTGTCTTTCAAACTTACAAGATATGCCAGTTTCTATTACAATGCGAGGTGGTAATGTGGTGACACTGGTCAGGGCTCCCCTCTGTGCCCTGGGGCTGTGGGAGCACAGTGCAACCTCCTCCTTCAGACAGTGTTTTTCTAGCTAATACTCCTCTTTTTCATGAGTGTTTCAGCCAACAAACTCCATTCCAAGTTATCCACTGGCTTTCTGTAACAGGCACAAGGGAGATCTGCTGAGACCTACAAGGCCTGCTCCTGTTTGTGGAGGTAGACTTATTTACCTGCACTGGCCAATGAAACAAGGAACAGGGACAAGAAAGCTGGGGAGGGACTTTTCATAAGGGCAGCTAATGACAAGACAAGGGGAAATGGGTTTAAACTGAAAGAGGGGAGGTTTAGATTAGATATTAGGAAGAAGTTTTTCACTGTGAGGGTGGTCAGACACTGGAACAGGTTGCCCAAGGAAGTTGTGGATGCCCCCTCCCTGGAAGTGTTTAAGGCCAGGCTGGATGAGGCTTTGAGCAACCTGGTCTAGTGGAAGGTGTCCCTGCTGATGGCAGGGGGGTTGGAACTAGATGATCTTTAAGGTCCCTTCCAATCCAAACCATTCTATGATTCTATGATTTTATGACATAAATTGAACCCACTGTTCTTCCAGAAAATGCAGTATTAGTGACAATAAATTCTTAATGTGCTTAAAGACACTCTAAGTTATTTGTTTTATGCTTTTCTAAATGCAGCAGTTAAATAGTATGAGGACCATTTGGCCATATTTTTTTTTTTTGTTTAAAGAATCACTGCATTTTATTTAGTACTTAAGAATTATAAGAACTTTCTATATTATTCTCTTAATATGAAAAATATCTATTTTTGATTATATTCCAAATCTTATTTTCAGGAGTCTGCCTTGTTTTCAGAGTGTTATATTTAGAATAAAGAATGGAAGTAGTTGCCCAGGGCAACAGCTGCAGTGTACGTGTATATAGAGGGAAAGGGGAAGCACAATTGCTTTATAAATACTGTTTTAACATTTTAAACAACCCTTGGTGTGAGGAATTTTCAAACTCACAGGAGCCAAAAGAAAAATCCAGTAGACTTTAGGGAGCATAAGATAGAGTCTTTTCAAAAGCCCAGTCTCAATATTGAAATTTTTGGTACTTTAGAAAACTACTTTTTTGGGAGGCAAGTTTTTGTTTGTTTTGTTTTTTTTTTAATGAGGTCATCTTGACATTCAGTGGGAGTGAAACACTTCAGAGCTTAAGACGCAAGTCAGGGTTTTTGGGTTTGGGGGACTTTGTGTTTTGGTTTTAATGGGATTTCAGCTGCCTTAGAAATCTTCATCCTGTATCTGCTGGAAGATCTGTGGCATATCAACTCTTAAAGGGCTGGAGTTGAGACACCATCATTTTTCAAGATGTTTTATCCTCCCTTACTTGGATTGAAACTTTGTTGGGGCTCAAATTTATGAAGCTGTTTTGGCATTTTATCCTGTGGCACAGCACCTAGTGAAACTTTTGAAAGTAGGCTTGTGCATTAACTAATATTACAGAAGTCAGTTGGTAAAAGGAACTCAGGCACTTCTAGCACTGCAGCAAATGCCTGTGTCTTTGGAGGCCCCAACTACTTTTTAAATATGCCTCTTGGGACTTCAGAAGAGGAACTGCATTCACCACAGGGTTAGTCCTTTAAAACAGCATCTGAACAGTGATGATGCCATCATCTGGGGAGGGGGCCCTAGGGAGTTTAATCAGGATGTAAACAACTTCTATCCATTCTCCCAACAGTGGGAATAATAGAAGGTTCTATGAATGAAAAGGACGATTTGAATTACAAGCAGATTAGTTTTAAGGTTACAGTGTGGTCAGAGTAAGGGAAACTACTTCCCCCTAAAAACAAATACAACTTGCATCTTTAGAAGATATTTTTGTCTGGTAATTAGGTATATTCTTTATACTTGTTAGAAAAGATTATTAGATGTTGAAGGCTTTTATGAATCTTTTTCTCTGAGTTGCAATACATTGGCAAAAAGTTATTTTTAATATACGTAGTATGCTTAACAAATTTGGTTGTTTGAAATAATATAAACAAAATATACTCCAAAAGGTATGGGCCAGATCTGTCATTGGGTATTCTAGGTGTCTTGCTTTGCTGCAGGTATCAGAAACAGCACATAAACATGGGGTTTCACGGAGCAGCAAAGCCTCTTATGATTGCCAGTTACATTTTTTTTATTCCTTCTCTTTGCTGTCACGCTTCAGGGAATATGCTGAGATTGAAGTATTTAATAAAATGCACACAATATATTAGTGCTTCACGAGTTTGAGATTGTTTTTGCTTCATAGTTTGCTCTAATATTTGCAACCTAAGTACTACTGCACTGTGCTAGTACATAACAGTAGAACTGATAGTGTATGAAACTGTAGTATGACAACCAAGACATCCAAAGTTTTGACTGTCCAACAACAACAAAAAAAGGCTTAAACAGTCATAATATTCTTAAATAATATATTGTACCTTGCCTTTTTACCTCAAAATCTTCAGCATATACTTAAATTGCTTTGTTAAAACTTTCCTCTAGCATCATGAGGACAGGAAGTCTTGCCAGACAAGAAATGAGAGTTTGAATTGTGGTGAGGAACTAGAGACCCAGGAACCTATACAATACAAAAATTAACTGTTAGTTGTCAGACATTAAAAAGATAAACTAAATAAGTGTTACTTTTTTTTAAAAAAAAGTAGGATTTTAAAAATCAGTTAGTAATACACGTACTACTTGTTAGCTGCTTTATTCTGGTGTTCTTTCCCAGATCAAAAATGGGTTTATCTTAAGAATTTAGTCTTACTTAGCTGTAGTTGAAACATTAGCTTGATGATTCATTCATTAGTTGATGAATATTGTTTCATTTAGTTAGCTACAAACTATAATGAATGTCTCCTCAAAAAAGAGTACTAAATCTGTCTCCAGATTGCCTTGGATATTGTTCAGTCTTTTTTTGTTTTCACTTATTCAACTACTTTCTGTGGGGTAAAGAGCTGTGGCTTAAAACTGCAGTTGTTACTCACAAAACTACATCATATTGCTAGTTCAGAAGCAAAGATTAGTTGCTTCAACTTGAGTAATACGTTTGTGAGATCAGCAACTTCGATTTGTAGAAAGCTTTTGTCCATTGATCCTGTATGTTCCTACAGTTTGAAGACAGACATTCCTAGAGTTGTAAAATGTATGTTCTGGAATACTTACTACATTTTTCAAATACTTATTTCCAAGGCAACCCACTGAAGGTCGATCCCGTGATGGTGGTTTGCGTCTTGGAGAGATGGAACGGGATTGTTTGATAGGTTATGGAGCCAGCATGCTTCTGTTGGAAAGACTGATGATTTCAAGCGATGCCTTTGAAGTGGATGTTTGTGGGCAGTGTGGCTTGCTGGGGTACTCTGGCTGGTAAGTTGTATAACTGTAAAGCTTTTTGTAAATCATGGTGTCCCCTCCTCACTTTGTGGGTGTGACGTTTCACGTGTGTTCATATTTTCAAAAAACCCCTTGACTTCAAGTGCATAAAGCAAAGTGGTACAGAGTAAACATGCCTCTCATGTAACAGAATCTTGCCCTCTGTTTTGAAGTGCTGACAGACAGGGTTAACAGTCCCAGACACTTCAGTCAAAAATAATGTCAACATTCAAAAATTATATTTGGAGAATAGGTGACAGGGACAGTTCTTTGTTAGGGTCTGATTGAACTTAGGACTAAAATGAGTGTATAATGAATGGCCCAGGGGTCTCTCCTGTTGTGAAGCACAGATATTCTCTTTCACAGCCATCTGTGCCAGTGGGAGAGGTTACCTTTGCTCTGTCTGCTGCCTCCCTTCCCACCCTTGCAGGGGATTGGCAAACCCCCGGTCTTGTATATCATCTATTTTTGAAAAAGAGAAACTAGCTGTGTCAATGTTCTTGATTCTTCTGACATCAGAAATGAGAATACTAGCTAGGCTAGTCACAGATCTTCCTGGTACTCTCACATGTTGAACCTCACAAAGCTGAAGAGAGGGAGTGGGCACAGAAGAGTGGGAGAAGAAAGCAACATCATCTGCTTGCTTGTTCTCTAGCTATGGAGTTCATTATCACGTGCATACCGCTTGCTTTGACCATGCCCCTCCCAACTGGCTTTTGCTTTGCAACCTTATAAAACAAACAAGGAGCTCCTCTTCAGAGCATCAGACAAATGCACAGATCCCATGTTGGAGCCTGAGAGACAAGCAGCTGCCTGGTTGGAAGTTCAGCTGACTTCTGACCAACTGCCTTATCCCTAAGAAACTTATCTCTAAACTAGCTAAAGGTCTTGCTGTCTTACCCTGGGTCCTAAGCCAGTACTGAGTTTATCTCCTGCAAACAAACTGGTTTTTCATGTAGGGGAAGCATAAAACTGGATGTCAAAACTCTGTGGAGCTCTCCATGTGTAATACTATGGGCTTTGCTCTTAACCATCTTTTCTCTACAGTAATTTTGAGATGCCCTGTAGTATGGTGGAAATACACCACTATTATTAGAAGATAGAGAAGCTTCTTTTTATGTTCTTCAGGGGTGAGGAAAATGTTTTGCTGTTGTCACCACTAAAAGTTGGTGATTTTTAGCTGGGCATTGTCCCACTGGCTCTTGTGAGTATTTTTGAGAGTCCTGTTTTCTTGAGTGTGTGTACACTGTATGTAACTAGTGAGGCCTTTTTCTGATCCAGGTCTCTTAAAACTACTGCAATGCAAATAATTGAAGGGAAGTTGCATGAAAGGAAGGACATGCCTTAAGTCAACCAACCAACCACTTCTGTATAAAGCACTGCCTTAAAAAAATCCACGTGCAGATGTAGCTCATGTATTTTTTTTATAAGACTTTAGCTTTCAGAACAGTCCTTGAAGATTTTCAGACCACAGGAAGTGAGGGCACCTTCGAGAAAATTAGGAATTTGAACTTTAAAAATAAAATGTAATACTATTTCTAAAGTATTAATATATTTTGAAGTTTGCAACGAAGTTTAGTAACTCTTTTTAAATAACTGTGAAAGAAACTACTCTCAGACAGAGCCAGACATTCTTGAAATCTGATTCTGTGAAAAGCTGTCTGATGCGTGAGAGTAATCAGTAAGAGGTAGCTTCTGCTAAATGATATGCTGTGTCTGCCAGTAGCTGAAGCAAGTGGCCCTATAATGAGCATCACAGTAGAGACCAAGTCATTAAGAGAAACTTCCAAACTGCCCTTTTCAGTGATTCTGACATTAATAAGACATTGCTGCAAGAAACCTTTTAGAAACATTGTTTGGTGGCCAGCATTAAGGGCACTTGTCAAAAGGAAGATGAGCCCTTCCTCCAAGACAAGGACTAGCCACTGGGTATATTTTTCTGCAAGATAGAAACAGCAGATCAGTGTTGGGGCCTCACCTGGTACTTTTGCAGGGGAAGGGGACTGTTGTGGCAGTGACAGAATTTGTGCCCGTAAGAAATTCAGTAGAAACTTACTGTGACATACTGGTTCTATGCAAATTTTCCAACTTTGCTGTTGTACAGGTGCTTGGGGCAGGACTGCACTGAATGCAATGAGCAGAATTTGGTCCTTTTTTTGATGATGAGATTATTCTGATCCCTAGAGTCTGAGTATTTTAAAATATACATAAAAAATAATTTTGTTACTGGTCCAGATTCGGTCTTGGCACAGTTGCCTTTTCCTGTCCGGTTTAGTATCAATTCTAGTATCAAATGTTCTTTCATATTATCATAGAATGGTTTGGGTTGGAAAGGACCTTTAAAGGTCATCTAGTCCAACCTCCCTGCAGTGAGCAGAGACATCTTCAACTAGAGGTTGCTCAGAGCCATGTCCAGCCTGTCTTGAATGTTGCCAGGGATGGGGCTTCTGCTACCTCTCTGGGCAACCTGTTCCAGTGTTTCACCACCCTCACTGTAAAAAAATTCTTCCTTATATCTAGTCTAAATCTGCCCTCTTTTAGTTTAAAACTATTGTCCCTTGTCCTATCACTACAGGCTCTGCTAAAAAGTTTGTCCTCATCTTACATATAGGCCCCTTTTAAGTCTTTCAGGCACTTAGATTTCTGTGATCTGTGTTCGACAGAGCTTTGTCCTTTGTGCTGACGGCACCTTAACCTTTCTGGGTGATCCCAGAAGTACAAAGCAGGCCCAGAATGTTGCAGCTTTGAGTCTGGGTATAGTGAGTAGTCTCTGCTCCGCCATCTCTAGTAGCTGTAATCAGATACCAGACATCTGCTTATAGCAGAAAAGTTGTGCCTCATCAGGCTTCTTCTGTTGAGAGCAATTGCTTGCTATTTTATCATCAGAAAATGGCTTCTGCTTGGGTCACTTCCTCTTACCACAAAAATGTACCTGTTGCTATAAATTCAGACTAGGGGAAAGGCATGCTAGCTGTAACATTGCCCCTGTGTAACAGTGTCTGCAGGAGAAGCCTGTTCCAGGAAACACCCAGTTCAGCCTATTACCTTACTGCCTGTAGTCAGATGTAGACAAAGACAAAGCAATAACTGGGAATAAGTGAAGCTTCATTCTTCATAATGAACTACAGAAATGTAATCAAGGCTTCTCTTACCATTGGTTGAAAGCTTTCTTGGTTTAAAAAAGAAAAAAGAAATACCCCAAGTATGGAGCATGTGAAGGTCAGGTCAACCACAGTTTTTTTGAAGAAAACACCAGCTCTTTGACATGCTCTTTAAGTATGTCTGTGAAAGAGGAGTAGCAGACCTAAAAAGTAACTGGAAGACTATTGTCAAGTGTCATAACCAAGAATCTTATTGGATTAAACCAACTTTATTGGACATGTCCCCATTGACTTCAACATGCTCTAGGTCAAATTTACTAACAGAAACAAGTGGCTAAGCATTGACTTTCTTGTAGATGTTGACAGGCTTGAGAGGTGGGCCCATGCAAGTCTCATGAAATTCAACAAGACCAAGTGCAAGATCCTGCACCTGGGTTGGGGCAATCCCAAGCACAAATACAGGCTGAGCAGAGAATGAATTGAGAGCAGCCCTAAGGAGAAGGACTTGGGAGTGCTGGTGGACAAGAAGCTCAGTGTGAGCCAGCAATGTGAGCTTGCAGCCCAGATGGCCAGCCATATTCTGAGCTGCATCAAAGGAAGTGTGGCCAGCAGGTCAAGGGAGGTGATTCTTCCCTTCTACTCCACTCTCTTGAGGCCTCACCTGGAGTCCTGTGTCTAGTTCTGGTGCCCTGAATGTAAGAAGGACATGGACCTACTGGAGCGAGTCCAGAGGAGGCCATGAGGATGATCCAAGGGCTGGAGCACCTCTCCTATGAGCACAGGCTGAGAGAGTTGGGGCTGTTCAGCCTGGAAAAGAGAAGGCTCCAGGGAGATCTTATAGCGGCCTTCCAATACCTGAAGGAGCTACAAGAAAGCTGGGGAGGGACTTTTTACAAGGGCAGTTAATGACAGAACAAGGGGCAATGGGTTTAAGCTGAAAGAGGGGAGGTTTAGATTAGATATTAGGAAGAAATTATTCACTGTGAGGGTGGTCAGACACTGGAACAGGTTGCCCAGAGAAGCTGTGGATGCCCCCTCCCTGGAAGTGTTTAAGGCCAGGCTGGATGAGGCTTTGAGCAACCTGGTCTAGTGGAAGGTGTCCCTGCTGACGGCAGGGGGGGTGGAACTAGATGATCTTTAAGATCCCTTCCAACTTGAACCATTCTATGATTCTATGACTCTCAGCCTCATTGTGTACCACAGAAGCATGTGGGAATTTTGCTAATTCTTCCCTAATTGGAACTTCTGACTGTCGTGACTTTATGCCAGAAATACAAATTTGAAACACAGAAGCAAAAAAAAAGAGCTTTGTTAGACCATTAGGGAAGTGCTGAGTTACTTTGTGTTCCCAAAGGCCTGGTTTTCTCTACTCTCCAGAACCGGAAGATGGAATATACAGGAAGGAGAGGAAATACAGAAGTGGGAAACTGATATTTATAAGAAAAATTTTTAATTTCCTTTGTGTGTACATGAAGTATGAAATTAAATAGTTTAAACAGTTGCTGCCACCACTGAATTTGAGTCCCAATACTGGAAATATGGCTGAGTGACCAGCCTATCCATTGCTGATATGGTCAAAGTTGTATCAATATGGCAAAAAAAATCTCCCTCCCTCAGAATTTTAAGATCATTATTTGAGTAAAGAGTGCAAAGAATATGCGTTAAAGCAGTTTTATTGGTTTTCCATCTTGACTCAGGCTTTGGCTGTTCATGCAGAGAGATGTAAGAGATGCTTCTTTCCTGAGTTAGGAGTGTGCACTGATTTGAGACATTATAGGTTGAAATTGTATATAAGGAAAAAAAATTAAGAGTGAACCGGCTTTCTTCCTGCATCTCTTTTGTAACATATATATAAGGCAGAAACTGGACCATTAACCATATTTTCAGAAATACTTGGCTTTGTTCACCTCCTTTCTCTCATTACACAATGCTGAATTTGTGTTGGCAGTTGAGTAGTGAAGAAGTAGAAGTCAGTCCTGTTAACTACTGAGCACTGTGATTCTCCTCCAAGAAAAGTGCAGGTTTAACATTAAGCTCCTTGTTGACTTCAGTCAGATTATTTAAGGGTTTAAGTTATGACTTGCTTAAGTGCTAAAATGTCTCTCAAGCACTTGGCTCCTTCTAGGATGGAGCCCAGTGTTTAAATGCAGGTAGACAAAGAAACCAGTGAATAGTGGTAACTGTTTTTTTTCTACACCAACTCTTGACTTTCTTTTTCTTTGTTTCCCCAGGTGCCACTATTGCAAGTCATCATGTCATGTGTCTTCTCTGCGCATACCTTATGCCTGTAAACTCTTATTCCAAGAACTGCAGTCAATGAACATCATACCTAGGCTAAAACTAGCAAAGTACAATGAATGAACAAGATGAAAAAAATGGCAAAAAGTACTTTACGGAAACTGAAATCCAGCATATATAACTGGAAGATTTTTTTGGTGAACAGGAATAACTCTAAAAGTTGAGTGGGTAGAAGGGAGGTGCAAGACAGTGTAAGAAATCTTTCTTACGTATCCTACCTGGTTTTAAGTTGTCAGGGGAGACTCTGTCAGTAGAATACACTGGAGCAGTTCTGAAAGCCTTGATGAGTTTGAGTGAACAGGACATGTGGGAATTGCAGAATAAGGCCATGATCCAGCAAAGTATTTGCATCACTTCAGACAACACCATGCTTGGTTTTGAAAAGTGCTTTGTTGGACAAGGGCTTGAGCTGAGCTAAATGCACATCTTACTCATAGAGGTTAAAAATGTTTTCCAGACTAGTGGACTATGAAAGACTAATAAATGTTTTAAATAATAATAATACTGCCTGAATATGTGTTGATGGTTGTGCAAGGATGGTGAAGCCTTCTTATTATGTCTAAGCCACTTTGCTATTCCTAAAGCATTTTGTTAAAGTGTTAAAATTTTGTTAAGTAGTATCAGGCTTAGAGAAATGAAACTACTTTCTTGAGAACCTGAAATCAGACATTTTGAGTAGGATTTCATTTTGCAAGTGATTTATCTGCAAGCGACGGTGTGATTATACAGTCAGTCTACTTTCAGCTAAAGATATGCAGTTTCCATGAAGTTCAAGGGAGTTAACTGCATATGCACCAAGTGCATGATGCAGCTTACAGATGTCCACTGAATTCCTACTGAGTATAGTAGATTTAATAATAAACTGGGCCAAAGCCCTGAAAAGATGGGCTGCAGACACTAGGTATGCTGTCCTAGGACTTTAGAACTTCTGTTTAAAAATGGGCATAGCTAAAACCTGTTTTACAAACAAAACAAAAAGAGAACTGTGAAGAACAACAAACCTTCCACTGACAGTGAAGCAGGTTTGAATGACCTGAAAGGCTTTAGAAAGGGAACAGATTAATTTTTTCATGAGATCAAAGGCCTAAAAGTAAAGCAGTGGATGAATGAAGAGTCACTTAGCACCCTAAACTCACTTGAGCCCTTACTCAGCAAAGCATATGGTTAACTTTTTAAGCAAAGGAGTACTCCTGCTGGAGTTGAGATGAAGCATGTGCATGTTCAGGTGCTTCAGAAAAAAGCAGCACACGAGATCAGTGAGGATATGGGGCCCAGCCTATGATCTGGAAGTCGTGAGATGCTCTTTGTCTCCTTGTATGGCCGGATGGTGCATGCCAATCCTGGCACTACTCTTGTAGTCATGTTGCTGCTGTTCTCTTAGCTGCCTAAGAAGCACAGATGAATATCAGCCTGAATAGGCATGCTTTTGAAGCTTCTGCCAAAATGCTTAAGCTAGTAGTTTTGAGTCTGAAGGGATGGATTTTACTTTTCTTCTTTTTTTTTTTTTCAATTGGACTAATGATAACAGAAATGTCAGCACAGCACATTTGGATTGGAAAAGCCCTTGAAGCACCTCTACCAGGATCTGACCAGCTCAGGGTTATTTACAAAGGGTTGTAACAGAGTGATGTACTGCTTCAAACTAGAGAAAGAGGTTAAGCGAAAGCCCCAGCGAAATTAACAACCTTTGCTTTGCTCCCCGAGATTGCCCGACTGAGGCTTGGGTGCACCAGCAGAGGGAGTGAGCCTCAAGGGCTGCAGCCTACTGGGAGAGAAGGTTTTGACTTGGATCAAGGAAACTACTCTGAGGGTAAGGTGTTCTTGCTAGCCAGCACTCTCTTAAACGGTCTGAGCTACAGGACATTAAAGACTTAGAAATATGTAGATTTACACCTGCGGAAATTTAAGCAGACACAGCAGAGATGAAGAGCAGGAGTGGAGGAGTGTACTCATGGGTTACCCTATTGAGAGAACGGGTCTATGTGCAACCCTGAGGAGTAGCCTTGCAGCTAGTTTACCTAAAGCTGATGAAAATGTGAGGATGAAAGGTTTTGTGAGGATGATGGGAATCCTCTGCAATAGCTGAAGTTTAGGAAGAAAGGGACAGCCTTAGCAATGATGAATCCCACAGAACATAGAAACAAGATGTGTCTGGCAGTAAATTAGGGTCACCCACTGTCAACTATTCTGGTGATACCTGCATCAGTTCCATTTATACATTGTTGCCTGTGCATACACCAGAGGCTTATTTGAGTCAAAACTCTTGATTTTTATTTTTTGCCTCTCTTTAAGAGGCTACCTATGTTCCATCATAATAGACACCTGCAAGTAATCTCTTGGCAATGGAATAAGCATTACAAAACCAGCAGCAAACGGAGCAAACAGCTATGGATTCGTGGAATACACTTGGTCAACGTGGCAACTCAAGCCATGAATCCTGCCGCAGCCAGGAAAAATTATGATGCATGGGCTGATGAGGTAAAAGGAACCCCAGAGCTGTCACACTGCTTTCCTCTTTTGAGCATCATCTTTGCAGCCCTTTGAATTATCTTCCTAGCCAACCTCCCCTCCCCCCCTTCTTATACAGCGAGTGCCTTCACAAAGAGGTCCCATGTCAGCTAACGGCTGCACTGCCTAACTAGACTTGCCCAAATCAACCCTGCCATGACTGTCTAGTGACTGAAAGAGATACAATATTCTGAACAACACTTGACACAACCTTAATGCTTTAGCAAGCAGAGCAAAAAACCTGCCATAAAGTTTTCATTCCGTGGCAACCTCTTTATTTAGTGTCTAGGAGAGGCTTTCTAGAAATAAATCTTCAGCATGAAGGTCACTAAGTTAGTCCCAGCTGAAGTGCAGAATACAATCCACTTTGTGAGGTAAGCAAGAGAGAGGTGTGTGGTGCTGTTGGAAGAGATACCTAACTCCATATAGTACGTTTAAGTTCCCGTTTACTTTGTAGATAAGGGATTAAATGCTACTTAGAAGACAGAAGCATTTACAGGCCTAGAATTAAATAATCAACTTTATTATTTAATTGCAAAACAGAGGCATTAATTAAAAGCTATCCCCTCAATCCCCACAGATGTCCAGCTCTACTGTTCTGTTGTGAGAAACAGAATCAAGCTGGGGATGGGCTGCAGGGTGCTGTGGGGCAGAGCAAGGCACAGGTCTTTTAGCCAGTTCTGGAACTGTGGGCAAAGCATGTCACTTGTTCAGAGTTCAGAAAAACAGCCTCACTTCAAGTCATTTACATAGCAGTTACAAAATCTTTTACCTTTTTTTTTTTTTAAGGTAAGTATTTCCAAACTTAGAAACTGGAAAACCAAACTATAAAGAAAAATGAAACCAGACTGGACAATTTTGGCATTCAAAGATGATATGATATGAAATATAGACATAATCATTTTAAAATGTGGAAAGCAAAGGGCTCCCACTAAACACAATTGGTTCTGGTTGTAATGTCCATATCTCGTTAAGAGTTTTGCTTACAAAGAAGCTTCAATGTGCAGCAAAGAGAGCTTTTAATTCTTTGGACTCACTAGTTACTTGTTGTTTAAACAGGGAGGAAAAACAATGACATAGACCCATGATGATGAAAAATTTTCATATGTAATTTCTCGAGGTTTCTGATAGTGAATAGAAAAATGTTTGTGGTTTATAGCAAAACAGGAGTACATCATAATTAAAAGCCTAAAAAGACTGAAGAACATTTTGTTGTTTAGTGATAACAAACGGCAAACTAATGAATGGTGCTCTGCATCTAAAAATTGGTTTGTAAGCCCTGCTCAGAACTCGCCTGTAAAGTCTGATGGTAAGGATAGCTAGGAATTGTGCGGCGGCAAAACAAAACTAGAGGGGCTGAAAACGTGTCTGTACTTTCTCTGTCTCGAGGCTCTTGAGGGCTAGGATGGCCCTAGGGCAAAGGAGCACAAGCCCTGAGATAACCTACCTGGCTTGCAGCCCTCCCACAGTGACCCATAGGAGCCGCCTGGGGAGCGCAGGCCCTCCTCAGCCGTGTCCCAGCACAAGTGTCCCTGGTCTGTGGCACAGAGCTGGCCCAGCGCTGCTGAGAGGCCCCTCCAGCCGCCCCCTCCTCACGTTGGAGCTGAGGATTGTTTCACAGCCCATTGCCGATTCGGCGGGGCCATGGGGCACTTGATGAATTCCCTCCTCTGAAGAGGACGTGACTTGCCCAGGGCCACAGAAAGACCGTGCCAGAACTGGGATCAGGACTCTGCTAGTCCCCAGGTGCCAGACACGTGCTTGCCTTAAAACTGAGCACTTCATCAAACTGTAAAATCCAGCCAGATGGCGACTCTTTGCTATTATCTGGACCAGTGCTGGGAGCTTAACGTGTGCAAGGCACAGGGAAGATCTGGATTCCAGTTTCTGTGTCTAAGACTCGGAAGCCCAGAAAATGGATCCATGTTTTAGACCTAAATGCTGCTAGAAACTGGAGCATGTTTTAACCCAAGTTGTGGCTTCGGTCCATCCTTCTCATGAAATGTTTCCATCTCAGCCTGGACCCACTGCTTTCAGTGGGGGAGATCTTTCTTTGGGAAGGGGTAGAGAGGTGCAGGAGCAGCTGGCTGCTTTGTCAACCTTACTCTGCACTGTGTACATGGCCCCGGTCAGACTCTCTTCTTCCAGGTAGCAATGACTTCATGAATCAGCCAGGGGATCAGTTTTGCCTCAGCAATCATTTTAAGAACTCACTGTATGGGCCCAGAAAGCAAATACACCCCCTTTGCCTTCCACACATATAAACATACATCCCAGACCACCAGAACTCTCAGTTAAACTCTCCAAATCCAGGCCAGAGCCAATACAGAGATTTTTTTGCAGTTGGAATTTTTAAAAAGTGGTTTATATGGTTTTATTTCTGTCTTCGAGTCAACACCAAAGGTCTCTGTTGGCTACCCTGTGAATGGACTTGGGCCTTTGTTCCATCTTGCAACAAATCCTTCCAAGCTTGTGAGCAGCCCGTTGCTCTTTGCATCTTGCCGCTGAGGGGGAAAAAAACAATAAACCAAAAAAACCCAAGCAACTACATGTTTCTCCTAATTGCAGTTACCCCCTTGTTTGTGCATTTCCTGAGGCAGGTACTTCTGAGGTGGTTCCAATGGCCACGTATTTTTTCCAATAGCTTCATTGTGCATGTCTTTGTCCCCTCCTCCCAGTCAGTGTATAAACAGCACGTTAGTTCCAAATCAAAAGCAATTCCCTGCTGCTAACTGCAGCGGAGCCTTTGTCTTTTGTTAGCATGGGTTTTGGGGAGCTACTTGACCTATGCATATGCTTCACCATTCTAGACGGTGCATGGTAGTTACTGTCCACTCAGACTTAACAACAAAACATTATAAACAGAAAGAGAACTCAAAAACTAAGAAAAGAAATCAGTGTGCTAAACAGCAAAGTTCAAATTTCTTGCTAAAATTATGTTCTAATAATGGAAATGGTTTTCCCTTGAACTCCAAGTGAATTGAAAAATTAAACTCTGTATTCAGGCCTCACCCTGCCCGTCAGAGGCAGGCACTGAAGGTAATTCTCCGTGCTCCAGGCAGATCAAAAGAAACTCATTATCAGTCGGTCATCTAAAAGGATATGACAGCTTCACATCCAGTTGTTCAGCAGCTCAGATGCAGTCTGGAACGGATCTTTTCTGTGTCTGTTGTCTATAATAGCTTTTAGGGCTGGCTCCTCTTCCAACACACAGTACAAATCCTCTGGTAACTAGTACCAGCCACACACAACAAAAGCCAGTTAAATCTGGTGTAAGCTCAGAAATCAATGACTGCTTACCCTTTTCTCATACTCAAGTCAGCAAGAGTCTCCCAGGCCGAGTGTTCTGGGCAGCAGCCATGGGGCAGGGGTTCTTCTAGACTCCTGTCCACTGATACTACGCAGAAGAGTGAATTGCCTTCCTCCATGCAGGCTGAATCTGACCAGCACGAACCAGATGTTTTCACTGGTCCCTTTTGGCAACACTGGCACTGCACTTCATGAACCTGAGAGCTGGAGCTGAGCAAAATTCCTTTCACAAGCATTAATAAGGGTAGATCATTTAAGGCTGACCTATGCTCATCTTCAACAAAACTTGGCTTCAAACATGCCTCAGTTACAGCAAGCCAGCTGCAATTCATGTAACTTTTCTTTCAAACTAAAAAGAAGGTACCCCCTGCCCACGGCATGTGCAATCCTTCAGCTCTTCCGCTCGTTTTCTCCCAAATACCTGTATGTGTGCCTGCCCTCGCCACTTTCTCTCAGCGCTTGTGTCAATTAAAGCCTTTTGAAGGAATCAGTGCACATGTTTACCTAGGCAGCCTTTTGATATTCCTCTTCCAGTTCCTGCATCTGTCAGCATTACACTCCCCAAGCACATACAGAGAGTTTATTCCAGAAGTCATCTGTCATCTTACACCGCATCCTCTCCTTCACCTATAGGTATAGCTTCCTCAGGGGTGTTAATATATGTAAAATAATGTTAACATTTCCTTTTCTGATAATAATGAGTAAGTGGGAAAGGAAAGCCAATACAGAAACAAGATCCTTCTCTGCTTCTTCCATGGGGTTTGCCCAGTAGCTGAAGACAGCAGAAACAGAGGAACAGAGCTGGGGAGGAGGGAGGACAGAAGTGTGGGTTCATTCTGAGAGGAGGAGGCTGCAGGCTCAGGCAAGTAAGAAAATACGGAACCACTTGCAGACTGCAGCCACTGCTAGAATAATGAAGTGTCACTGCGTGTGTTCGGCTGCTGCCAGCAATCTCACAGTCTGCACAGAGATACAACGGATCCAAAAGGATCCCCTGAGTCAGTGGACTTGGATCCCTGCTATTGCAGAGAACTGTTTTACATGGCTTTACATTCACAAGCCATTCACACTCATTCATAAAACCTAATGCAGGTTCTTGTCCCTGAGAGTCTATGGGAGAACTTCTCTTAAAGAACTTCAGCCGAAAGTTGCCTCGGATATTCTAGCTAAATTAAGAGATAACAGTTTCTACTCTTTTTTTGTTCCTGTGTTAACAGTTTTCCTTTGTTGAAAAAGCTCTTCTTGGTGTTTATGCCTGAAATATTTATGTCAGAGTCTAGTACCGGCAGAAGGAGCTTTTGACAGCAAGAAAATTTGTGTGGTCACAGCTTATTGGCACAATTGACCTCAGAGTGGAAGACAGTCATGGAAATGTGTTTTTGAAAGAGCTCAAATTACCTGGGTGATAAATTGATGTGAACTGTCATACCTCTACTCTGCCTCTGCTTTGCTAAACCATCAGAAGAAACTCATTGCCAGTCACCTAAAAGGATATGACAGCTTCACATCCAGTTGTTCGGCAGCTTAGATGCAGTCTGGAATGTGTCTTCTCTTCCCTTGATGACCCTGCTCTTCTCTCTGCATACCAGCACAAGTTTGTATTCTTTCTCGAATAAACGTGTTGTTCCTTTCACAACAGCAACAGGGTCCCTCTCCACTAAAAATACATAAGCTGATGCAGTGTTGGGTTATGCTGTTTATTTTATGGCTTGTAGATGTACTGCATAGGCAAGAAACTGGAGTGAAAATTCCCTATTGTATACTTTTTGCATCTTTGCTGGGACCTGCCCTTTACTCTGTATCAAATCAAATCCTGCAGCCTACATGTAGAAGGCTAGTGACTTGCAGCGCTTCCATCTGCCCAGCTGCAGCACAGGAGGACATGCTCTACGCTTTCGGGAGAATTAAGTACTTTATTAAGTGTCACGGGGGACACCCAGAAGAAGGAGATGTTTTTTAAAAAAGTTAAGTAAAACCCAAACAAGTAACAACGACTGAGCTGTGGACACACTGAGGGGGGGATTAGGTAAGCAGGAAGACAACAGCATCAGCATATCAACATATTCCACAAGAACGTGGGGACAGGAACTAATCTGGAGAGGCAGGGAGCAAGCAGATGGCAACAAGTACCTCTGGTCTAACAGAAGCGCTGCCTCTGATCCTGCTGCCTGTGCATCGTCACCTGTGGAGAACGTACATCTTGGTATCCTCGCAAAGAGCCCAAACCTCTAGACATCCAGGCTGCGCTAAATCCCATCCTTCTCATCCCGCTAGAAAGAACACATCCCTGCGTTCAAACATCCTGTATTTTTATTTGGCTGATCTCTAGAACATCAACAGCAGGAAGCAGCTCCCTGAAGCTTTAAACTGGTGAAGACCGACTTTCCAGAGGCGCGGG